>NC_142523.1:17509982-17534982 GCF_964205215.1 Stylophora pistillata
GTTGAGATATAAACTCACGAATACCTATAAAAAATCTCCAGCAACTCTCTCATGGATACAGTCAGATAATTTTGGAATAATAATAGTAAAAAAAAAAAAAACAAAGCATAACAAAACAAAAACAAAAAAAAACACCTACGGCAAGCTAAAAGTCCTTTTATAGCCTACATCTATATCCGAGGTTATCATCATGGTCTGTTATAAAGTGATTGCCTTCTTAGCTTGTTACATAGAACCTTGACATTTTGACACTATGAAGACATCATAAAAGGAAAGTACGCTTGAAACTACAATGTTGAGCTATTATTTGTTCTTGAGATAATTCCAGTTTATTATTAAGTTTTTTAGTAAAGTACTGAAGAAAATTCATTTTGTTTCGGCAAAAGATTATAAGAAAAAAATATATTATTGTTCGTAGAATAACACGTAGGAGAATTTATCTGTAACACCAGGTGGCACACCTGGACATTTATTCTGCTTCAGCCGATACAAAATAAGATAAAAAGTCGATGCAATGACAAAAGTAACTAGATAGCGAACTTGCTTAACAATAACAAACGATAACGTGAAAATTAGGGATTGGTTTAAGATCTACGGTGTTTTCTTTGTTGGGGCGGATGAGAAACGGACTCACTTAACCTTTTTCGAATCTAAAGCCATTTTCCTGTGGTTTCCCCCATTCTCTAAATGTAGCACAGTTTTCAGCTGTTTGTGTAAAATGATATTTTTCCTCTAATCTGCAAAAAGCATTGACTCTGGTCAATTCTACTAAAGAGATAATTTGGATATATCAACAAAGTTGAAATGGTAAATTGGCCACCGTAATGATTACAAAAGCTGACGTTTCGAGCGTTAGCCCTTCGTCGGAAATTTCATTTCTTTACGCAACTTGCCATTCTGTCAAAAAGATACCAACAGCTCGGGTGGAGCGGTATAAGATAGCTACTTTTTGTCATGGCGACAGTTAACTCCTCGACAAACCTAACAGACGCGCGATCAGAGTATTATGCACAACTACTACCGATTGCGGGGTTGATTGCCTTCGTTAATGGAGTTGTATTTGTACTTTTCGCTAAAGACAAACATCTAAGAACACCAGCCAATTATTTGTTGTTCAGTCTGGCAGTGTGCGACTTTATGACTGGGCTCATCAATGTTCCTCTGACCATTATTGTGTTTACAAGAGTACTTGCCCCTCAACCTGGTAAGATTTTCGGATTTTTCGTGGTAGTTCTGCATAATATGGTAATAGTTTCAGTGGTTTACCACATCTTCTCAATAACTGCCGAGAGATATTTTTCAATCGTTCACCCGTTTCGCCACCGATGGAAGATAACAAAGAGTTCTGTTTTGAAGCTTATTTTTTTTATTTGGTTAGCTGCTATCGTGATAGCTTTCCTGCCTATTACGTGGTTTTATAGGTTCATTTGCTATCAAGAGGACGTTTCAGCTGCGACCCTACAGATACAAACGGGTCATAATATATTCAGTATGGTTATCGTGTTTCTTTTGCCATATACCGTAATGGTATATTTCCAAGTTATCATGTTCAGAAAAATTCAGAGAAGGTCCTTCAAGTCTGGAAAACGAGAGAGATTAAGCTGCAGTGCAGTAAACCGAAAAGTTAAAAACACTAAACGAAGTCTGATCATTTTCGCCCTTATGGCTTTTTTTTATGCTATTTGTTGGTTTCCCTGGTATTTGGTCAGCCTCTTCATCAATCTCTGGTTTCGTCTTAGTTACGAAGCACAAAATGTTCTGTGGAAGTTTGCTCATGCATTTGTCATAATGAGGTATTTAGCCTCCATTGTCAATCCGGCACTTTACACATTTCTTAAAAGGGACTTCTTCGAGTCTTTCAAGACTATCGTTCTAAGACGTACATCAAAAAAGAGAAACAACAGTCAAGCAACAAGTTTGATAACGGAACGCAGAGTTAACAGTGAATATGCACCAGGCCCGTTAAAAGTGGAGGATGAACAAACAGTGTAGTATCTTTGTGGAGTTTAATATATACATATATCAGAATGATATGAGGTAAAATGGTAACATAAAGCACATGATGCATGATAAAAAGTTATCGTTAGTTATTGAAGATAATACATTCACTGTCCTTTTTCTTACTGTATTAGGATCTTTAGATTTCATCGATATCATGTTTTTATTTTGACCATCATGTTCCAGCCTATTGCTCTCCATGCAGGAGGTTCATTAGAGTTTCTTATGACATCATCATGCAGTTTGAGTGTTCAGTAACATTTTCCTCAGCAATACGTGACTTTAGAAATGTGAACATGGCCGTACATATTCCGAAAGGTATAAAATTTCAACCAAAACCTTTCACACAGGTCGAAGATCACCCCGGCCCATTATGGAAAGAAAAGGGTTTGCAAACATACAACTTTAGGAGAATTTGCAAAGATGTTTTGGCTCTGCTATCATACAACAACAACAACAGAGATCGAGGCCGCGCGAAACAAAATACCCCTTAAGCGACCTAGTAAAGGTTAGCCAATCCCAGCATTCATTTGGAAGCACTATTAGCAAAGTCACGTATTTAAAACGATTTTTCCATACCTAAGTTTTCCATGACGTTTTGAACTGCTATCCTGCGAAAGAAGGAGAGAAGCGATCGGTTCAGCCCGGAATACATTCAGCTTATTGACTCGCCGTTAGTGGCAGACGGCCGTCGTCACCAGAACTGATCTATATTAAGATGAGTTTCGTTGAAATAATATCTAAATGCCGTTCATAAAACAGTATATACCTTATTAGTGAATTTCATACTTCGTAAAGAAAGTTAATGTTCTCGTGTTTGATATCCATACACGGAGTTCTACCAGTTACTCTGTAATTTTCAACTCCACATCGAATAGCTTACATTTGTCCGATTTAATTTTCGGCTAATAATACTTTGAAATGAGAACAAATTGTCTCAACAGGTTTTGTCCGTGGTTTTAGTTTCTTTTCAGTTTACTGCAAAAAGAAAGGAACACCTAAATAGCAACAACTGCTTGGTATAAGAATTTACGTTCTTCCCCGAGGGACGCAAAGAGAGCGGCGGAAATCGAACCCAACTTGCGTTTGTAAATAAGACACGAGTTTCAATCAGTTTGATTGTGAGCTCGAACTCATAGACTTAATACGGCCGAGGAGATGATCAATCGGCTTAACAGCGGTCTAAACTGAATTACACCTTAAGGACAGGAGGACAGGAGTCCAAAACTGAAACGGTTGGGTAGTCTGAAAATTTGCGTTCATCGCCAATCTCAAAGTCGACATGTTTCTCTCTCGGTCACACATGATTCATCGATATCTCATAAAATACAAACTCCTTCATTTAGAAAAAGAAAAGAAAAGAAATGAAAGCTACTCGCTTTGTTATCATGATTACAGTCTCCAAAACAACTTTTAGGACTGTTCACTGTTAGTACCTTTTCATAAGGTTTATCAACACGTACTGTCACCAAAATGCTCCTCACCCTCTTGGATGGTGCCTAAATTCACCTCCTTGGACTGGCAATCACGTGAATGAGTGACTGACACTCCAGACTGGTAGTTGAATTCCGTTTGCAATGTCTCATGTCCATTAGGGTAGATAACTGAATGCGAAACTTGCCTGCGTCTCCTGAAGGTGAACTTGAGAGCTTGAAAAAAGTCTCTTTTTAGAAAAGTGTAGAGCAGTGGGTTGACAACTGAAGTCATGTAGCGGATCAAAAGCGCCATTTGAGATGGTATAAGCAATTTAGAGATGTCGAAGGACAACTGGTATAACAAAAATATTACAAACCAAGGAAGCCAACAAATCAGAAACACGGACGCCATGATGACGAAAAGTGTTAGACACTTCAACTCGCTACCTGAATGTTTTTCAATACTTCGGCTGCGGCGCAGAGCCATTCTGGAGTCATTAATACATCGATTCGTACTCCTTGGTTTACCATAGACACCTTTAAACATATCAGTGAATGCATATATCAAGAAAATATAGGGTAGAACCAAGACGAATACCATGCAAAATATGGTGAAACCGAGTGCTAATCTTAAAGAAACTGGTTTGTATACTGGATATATCTTATTGATCCAGGTAAATGGAATACATGATATAAAAAATGAAGAGATCCAGACAATGGCTAACAATGTTAGAACGTTCTTTTGGTCGATAACGCGATGTTTCAGTGGAAATTTAATCGCCATGTAACGCTCCCCCGTAACAATAACTATGTGGTAAACAGTGGCGATGGCTATGAAGTTGTGAAGAACTGTTACCAAAAATCCCAGATAGAACCTCGTTGCCCCTTGAGACTGTACCAGTGGCGTAAAAAATATCATTGTAAATAAAGGAATGGCTACAAATCCACAGAAGAGGTCACAAGCTGCCAAACTGAAAAGAGGATAGTTTGGAACGGTCCGCAGGGATTTATTCTTGAAAACTAAATAAAGGACCAAACTGTTGATGACGACGATAACTGTTGCAATGGACATCAACTTTGCGACCCCCGTGTTGTTTGTCTGAAGCTGGTTGTTGACTTCGCGCAGATGATCTGAACGTGCTGTTGCATTCTCTGACTCGTTGAAGTAGGGTACCTTATTGATATCCATAATACCAAGAAAATGGAATGTCAAATAACACTTTAAACGGAGTCGAAAGAACCGATGTGTTGAAGAAATGAACTATCTTCTTTATCTTCTTCTTGAGGGACGTATGGTAAACTAGCAGTGTAGAGTACTGTTTAGCTTCTATATCCTAGCGCTCTATCAAAAAAGATAACAATAGGCTGAATCAGTTTTTTATATAGATTAATTAGATCAGATTTGTAACGCGGGAGGGTAGCAAAAGTAAGAAACTGCTAAAGAGCGGCTCCTTTATCGCGACTGTTTGGGTAGTCATACTAAATTTTTTTAAGAATCAATCAGCCGACCCAAGATAACATTGCGATAGAACATTGATGTCAACATAGATCAAAACTATTTTACAATAAAATTCAGATACAACGCACTGTAATCGGTTGAAAGAGCGCGCTCTGTCAGAGTACAAAATGCGAGCTGAGCTAAAGCTGTCGCGCAAATTTGTACTACGTCCAACCATTCGCGGACTCTTCTCTAGCATTTTTCGTTAGTTGAAAGTCAAATTTCGGAACAAGCGAGCCGGAATATAGCAAAAGAACCAAATAAAGGTTTGTAAACATGCCAAACGCGGTAATCGACGTTATTATAACGTGAGCAGAGACGAAATCCTCAAGGAGAAAGAGAAACGGACAGTCCAAGTTTTGAAGGTTTACCCTCAGTTAGATTGTAAGGTTACCTACGGTACTAATAATCAAACACAGCAAACTTTCGTATATGTAGTTTCGTGTTCAAAAACAAAACCGAAAATTAAAAGAATGATGAAAAATGCAAACTGGCGTAACTGTTAAAATTCATACAAATCACGACGGTGTCAGAGGGTAGTTACGAAAACGAAGACCCCCTACGAAGACGAAGACCCATTACGAAAACGAAGAACCATTACGAAAATGAAGACCCCCTACGAAAACGAAGACCCCCTACGAAAACGACTGAAGACACATTACTAAAACAAATTCAAAAGAGATTGGTATTACCTTTGTGGACAAAGATTACCAGTAAACAAAGAAGAGCTTGCTCTGATATCATTTCCGATGGATTGAGTGGAAGGCCACGTTAGTCACAGCAGCCGAGTTTTATGGCGCTGTCATCCCGAGCAAACTTCGTGTGAATTCGGCTGTTGTTTATTCATAAAACACACTCCTTAAGCAGCTTGTTTTCTAATTGTCATGTGAAAAAACTTGCGCGTTTTTATGAGCCACGATTCGGCCACTTTTATCTTCCATATAAGGCTAAAAACTTAGGCGAGAGGGTTAAATTCCACCTGCCGAACTATTTCAGTGAAGGTCCGACTGAGGTTCGATTCCTCATGAGGACTCAGTTTTTTCCTTATCCCACGCTCGTGACAAGACGAAAAACATCTTTCTCTAAGAATATACTATATTCTCATGGGCGATTTGGCTAAGAGACAAAGTCTTAAATCGTTAAGCACAATAAGAAAATGTCACGCATTATTTCGAAACTTATTTGATTTGTAGAGGATTTATGATGTTGTTAAGCGAAGCTTATAACATTACGGGCCTCTGTACGAAAGGTTACTTGTTTCACGCAAACTGAGGTGGAAATCACTTGGGAGCATACGTGATATTTGACCTGTTGCTCAATAATAATAATAATAATAATAATAATAATGATAATAATGATAATAATAATAGTATCGACTACTACTACGGAGACGAGACGGACGTGTGACGAGTAGCTCCACAAAAAGATGTCAAGAAAAACTAAACACCGTAAGTGGACGGAACGAATGAACAAGGACCTCCTTGAATGTAAAAGAAATGCACAGGCTTTGGTTGTGTCGAACGATGCTCCAAGAAATAGGAATGGGAGAAAGAAAGGCTACATCCAGGTAATGACCGAGCTATGGGAGACGAAAGGCTATACGCATCTTGCCCTCAAAAGCCAGAATCTTAGGGATCAAGCCGCAAGATTGGAGAAAATCGATACTAATAATGCAGCCAGCGTTGTACAGGAGAACGACCGGGTCAGTGATATCGAAGAGCCTACTATCTCGAATACTGCAGTAGACGATATTGCTTCAAGCGAAACCATTGTCGAAAATTTTAATCCAAGCAGTCAGCAAAGCTGCAATACAAATGAGAGGACTCTAGACACAAATATGCATACCGTGAACACCAATACAACTCCCTGAGGAGGCACCACCCACGATTGGAAGCCTGCTCAAATACAAAGCGCTCGAAATTCCATGCTCATTTAAGTGGGGGCTATCTATTGACGCAAGAACAATAAGTGTTAAGACATCAACAATCAATGATGCATACGATAAAATCTCAAAATGGCGCAAGAACACCTTTCTGGTTCCGTACGGGAAAACAGGCAAAGACTTCATAGAAAAACCAACTGAGCATATAAAGGACTGGAAGAATGGAGCAGAGGGACGGCATGTCTCTCTTAAAGCAGCCATTGTACTTCTGGCAGTTGGGCTTCAAAAGCCAGGCTAGAGGTCTAAGGCAAAGGATCATCAAGAGTGATTGACTAAACGTCTTGCACTATGGAAAGAAGGTGACATCGGGACCCTACTGCGTGAAGGACGGATAATTCAAAGGCGTCTCACTAATTCTATTAATACTGAAGGGCCCAATAAGGCTAAAGTGTTTGCTAATCTTGTCATGAGAGGCCAAATAAACGTTGCTCTGCGTTATCTTAGTGATAATAATGGAGGAGGGGTTCTTCCTCTAAATGATGACGTCATGAGGCAACTCAAGGAAAAGCACCCGGATGCACAGGAAGCCCACTTAGGATCCCTACTCTTTGGACCCATTGAAGACATCCCAGACACGATGTTTCGGGAAATTGATGGCGAAATGCTTCGAGACCCCGCGCTTAGAACCTGGGGCTCTGGGGGACCCTCCGGAGTGGATGCTAATGGTTTCAGGAGACTGCTTGCGTGCAAATCTTTCAAGGAGTCGGGCACAGATCTCTGTAACGCTGTCGCTGCACTGGCTAGAAGATTGTGTACGGAGTACGTTGATCCACTCAGCATCGAAGCACTGCCATCAAATCGTTTAATACCACTCGACAAAGGTGAGGGTGCGGTTCGACCAATTGGAGTAGGCGAAGTTCTTCGTAGAATTATCGACAAGTGTGTGATAAGAGTCACCAAATCTGATGTTATCCACGCAAGAGGCTCACTGCAAGTATGTGCTGGGCTAAAAAGTGGGAACGAGGCTGCAATTAATGCGATGCGCAGCATCTTTGAAGCAGACGAGACGGATGCCGTTCTACTGATCGACGCTTCCAATGTCTTTAATGCTCTGAACAGATCAGCGGCACTGCACAATACGAGGATTTTGTGCCCAACCATAGCAACGTATACAATCAACACTTACAGGCAGCCTGCACGGCTATTTGTTATCGGTGGGCAGGAACTGCGATCTGCAGAAGGCACCACGCAGGGTGATCGTATCGATATGAGCCTGTACGCAATTAGTCTTCAGCCGCGTATAACCAGATTACAGCTGTCAAGTGAAACCAAACAATGCTGGTGTGCTGACGACGCAACCGGAAGCGGCTCGGTTGACGATGTCAAAAAATGGTGGGACGATCTCTCCGAAAGTGGACCAGCATTAGGATACTTCCCGAGCGCGAACAAGTGTTGGCTTATCACCAAGCCCGAGAAAGAAGACGCTGCAAGAAAGATTTTCGTTGATACTAAGATTAACATTACATCTGAAGGCTACAGGCACCTTGGGGCAGTCATCGGATCCAGGGCATTCCTGGAAGAATGTGTTGGAGAGAAAGTCGAGGACTGGGTTCGCCAAGTCAGCAAACTTGCAGAATTCGCTATATCCCAGCCTCAGGCGAGCTACGCCGCCTTTATGTTTGGTCTACGTCACCGCTGGACATAATTTTTACGGACACTCCCCGAGATTACCGACTTACTGAAGCCACATGAGCGTTCGCTAACAGAAATATTGATTCCCGCCATTAAAGACTATCCAGTTATTACAGATGATTGCGGGCTTCTTGCACTCCCATTACGCATGGGGGGACTGGGCCTCTCAAAACCGACACAATTGTCATCTATAGAATACAAGGCATCAGTCACTGGCACAAAACCCCTAGTGACACGCATTGTCACTCAAGACCATCTACCTCTGGATGCGGCAGACACACGCTCTGCAAAATTACATGCACAAGCTAAGAAAAATGAGCTCCTAAAAGAGACACGAGAGTTGGTCAAGAACAGCCTAACATCAAGAGCTATGAGAGCGGTAGAGCTAGCATCGGAAAAGGGCGCTTCGAGCTGGCTAACTGTCATACCCATGAAAGATCTGGGTTACAATCTAAGCAAGCGAGAATTTAGAGACGCCATCAAGATTAGATATGGCTGGGAAATCTCCGATCTACCGAAGACCAGCGTATGCGGAGATTTCTTTGATGTTGACCATGCGATGATCTGCAGGAGGGGTGGTTTTGTGATTCAACGTCACAACGAGCTTCGAGATCTAGAAGCTGACCTGCTACGCATAGTATCTAGTGATGTCGAGGTGGAGCCGATTCTTCAGCAGATGACTGGGGAGACCTTGAATAGGGGTGCGAACAGAGCCCCCGACGCCCGTCTCGACATACACGCCCAAGGTTTCTGGGAGCGACAGAGATCTGCATTCTTTGATGTTCGGGTATGCCACCCAAATGCAGAATCCTACCGTGAAAAGACTCCCGAGCAAGTTTACAGGCAGCATGAGAGTGAGAAGACACGTCGGTATGCCAACAGGGTCATGGAGGACGAACATGGAACTTTTACGCCTTTAATATTTAGTACAACAGGTGGAATGGGCACAGAATGTAAAATATACCATAAACGTTTAGCTGAGTTAGTATCAAATAAGAAGGGAGAGAGCTATGCAAGCACCATGTCATGGATTAGAGCCAAGGTGTCATTTGCGCTCATTCGTTCAGCTTTTCTATGTCTGAGAGGATCACGATCCATCAGAAGAAACTTCGATATCATCGACTTGGACGTCTCCCTCGACAACGCTACCGCCTGTCCAACGTAGTTTTGTGAATTTTACCAAGTTTTATATATACTTTCTCTTTTTTTTTTGTTTCTACCTTTTTGTGAATTTATTAAATTATTATGATTATATTTTAGGGCTAGCGTAATTTTATCTCTTGAGCAATAAAGACGCATTTTATTTTAGCATCGACAATAATAATATTGATGATGATGAAAAGGATTAGATTGTAAATAGGATTTTAATTGAAATCGGAACTACTATTAGGTCGTTTTTACTTTCAACTTATAAATAGTTATTTGCTTTGAGTGTTAATAAAGTTTGATATAATTATATAATTAAAAGAATAGTTATAATAATAATAATAATAATAAAATAATAATAATCGAATATTTTACCAGGATAACCCTTCAGTACCAAGTACTGTTAGCAACGAGGTCCTGCTGTTAAAAAAATACATAACATAATTATAACATAAATAAGAATAAACAAAAATATTTAAAGAAGACATGCACTAGGTTAAAACCGTTAAAAACTACAATAAAAAAATCACAAGTAAAAATCGTCCAGGATTTTCCTAAATAAAACTTTTGGGATTAATGTTTCTCAAACGTAATGGCAATGAATTAAAAAGCGAAGCACCTAAAAAATAAAAACTACGGCGCGCAAAATCCAACTTCACCTTGGGAGTTTTACTGATTTCCAATTGTTTCTAATGTATAAGGAATTATGATGAAAATGGATGGAAACCAAACTAGTACTCTGACTATGACGTTCCAGATGAGCCCTTAGCTGCTTGTAGACTGTTTTCTCTAAGATTTCTGACAAAGTGGGGAGAATTGAGATGGGTTTATAATTGTCGATCTCAGCCACTGCAGAGAGCTAGATTTGTAGAGAGGAATCACCTTTGCCACTTTCTACTCACTAGGAACAACACCAGTTTCAAGAGATAAATTGATAATGAATGTCAAATGAATACGGATGACGGCGACTCCAAACATCCCCTGCACTTCTCTTTTAACGCTTTATGTCAGTTTCCAAAGAAAACGAATGAGCGATGAAACACTTGTCGACATCCATAAACAATTAAACAAGAAAAAAAAAAAAAACGCAATAGAATCCGAAGACAGTCAAAGAAAATTTTCTGTCGATGTGGTCAAGTCAGGAAATCTCTTTAAGTCGGTCTCTCATTCAAACAGAAAATATGTTGCTATTTGTCTTTAAAGGTAGTTTCCCTCGCTTTGAGGGAGCAGAATTGATACAATTATGAAGTAGAAGAATGAAAAAAAATGCGACTGATTTAACGAATAAAAATCTGTTTGCCAATTCTAGGCACAATGAAGATGCTTCCTATCATCTTAATTATAATACAAGCACTCAAAAACAACTTAGAGCAAATGGAATAAATGAGATGAGTACCAACTTTCTATGCTTCCCTTATCTGGCATGTGCATGGGCCGAAGAAATGTAGTCATGAAATGTACGTAGTCATCACAAGATATTCGTTGTCGATGCGGCCTTTTAGCTCCTCGTAAGAAACGACGAAAGGTGATCCATATTGACCCCCAGCTGGTCACCATACTTGGGTTATGACCGCCATTCTTTTACAAACCATAACCGCAAAGTTCCGGTTTAAGGATTCGATTTCCTCTCCACCTTTCCCTTACGTCACTGGTCTCATTTGACAAAATACAGTCTTCATGGAAAAAAATGTCATTCCATATATAGGTACTAAGTTCTATCCACGAAATATCACTGAATAAAACTGTATGTAAATATAGCTGAAGGAGTGGAGTGTTTCACCGTGCAAAAATATAATTTTTGTAATCAGCAACGCAAACAACGAAATTTTCCTAACGATAGATAAAAGTCATCTGACAGCCGTTCCACAAAAACCGTGCCGTGCCGTTTCTGAAAAATGGCCAAGGGAAAGTTTGCTTCCGTTTGGTCAGTTGAAGAATTTATTTAGAAGAAGAAAACAAAATCACCACTAAAAAAATTGAACGAGATGTTAGATTGCTTGAAAAAGATATGTGAAAATCAAAGACCGAGACAAAAAAATGGAAGATATTCCAGCTGTTGAGCTGACTTAGACCGTCTTAGCTTCAAAGTTAAGTTACTTATCGTTACTTACCTTCGTGACTTTAAGTGGTTTATTGGCATGACTTTCTTTGTTAAGAGACATTTGACTTTTCTAGGAGATGAACATTGATTCAAATATTTTATCACTTAGTTATTGAGTTATTCTACAATGTAAAACCATTTTTACGCTTTTCTTCGCAGCATGACAAATAATATAGTTGTCGTGAGAATAGCACTTTTTTTTTGGAAGGGCCAATCAAATTTTGTCAGTCTAGTGCGTCCGGAACCTTCTTCAGTATGTTTAGGAAAGGATGAAATCCTCACCTTGGTGGAAAAAGGACACGGTATCCAAGCATCCCATTGGTGCTCAAACACTTTTTCTCAATCAAATGTTTCAGAATAAACGTCCTATTGCAAATTTTGTTTATTAGCACTTTTTGAATTCTGCAATTGTTTAAGTTGAAGCAGTATAGCTTTTGAAATATGCATTTATTTTTTAGCTGCATCGATTGTCTTTGATTCCTTTTAGAAATCGCATTTCAGATTAAGAAAACTAAAAATTTATCTCAAGTAATCTTATTAGAAATGATTGCACTGCTGCTTTGACGATGAGATCAACATTGTTAAATGTTAGAGCGTCATAGGTTGGACGGTTTTCAAAAACAGATTGCCTAAGGTTTAATAAAGGACAGTTCCTTACAACCTGTGAGAAGATAGGTTTTCTCAACGCTGCCGATCGAAGGAAACAGGGATAAATATATTCTTTGATCGTCATCTCAATGCATACAAATATCATATCATACAAATATCATAGCATACAAAGTCCTACCATAGCAGTGAACAGTGGCACCAGGACATTACATCTCATTCATTACTCAGAACACTGGTCCTTACCTATTACTTCCACGGTGACCTATTTTCTCGAGAAGAGCACTTTCATTAGCACCTATTATTAACCCGTCTCATGCGATTTTCTCAATGTATAAATTTAACAGGTCTGTAAGAAATAAAATAAACTTTGCAAAAATTTCTTGGGAGGCACGAACGTACCAAGAAATGAAAATCTAGCTAAAAGCAAAGGAAAACCTACCAAATGATATATTGCTACTATGTCCTTTCGTGCTTGATGCTTCCTGTTATAAGTAAATTTAATCGAACTCCCCCTCGATCCTGCCAAATACTTTCCTGATTAAATGCGGATAATTTCATCCACGTCAAAAAACATCCCCCTGTGCTTTTTTTTGTTCCTCTCTTCCATGCTAAAACTTACTGGGTAAGCAAGCTTTTATTTCGAAGAGAAAGATAGATGGGTCATAAATAATCGAATTTGGCATAGAAAAACGCGGAGGACTGCGAAAATTTCGTCTGGGCCTAGATAATACAGATAGATAAATTTCCTTGAGAAGCTGGTTTTTTTTTTCATCAAAAACCAACAATTTTCCGGTATTTCAAAATGAATTATGGAGCTTTTCCTTTCTGTTAATACAAAAGGAAGATTGCAATTGACAAAAACCAAGAAAAATCCAATGGGATTTTTTTGCAGCAAAATCATTGGGTTCTTATCCTCTTTTGGCACTTTTGGTAATTTTATGGCGATGTGTCAGTATAAATAATTAAGTACAAATTTAAAAGTGGTGAAATAATTTTTAACTTACTTTGCTATTTGCTTCGTCCTCTTTTTATCGTCATTTGCATTTAAATGTACATCAAGACACTAAAATATTTCTTATTGCAGGTCTTCTGATCATCTCATTTATCATTCTATATTTACCACAGGATTTTTCGTGCGCCTCTCCTAAAACTTAAAATGCTAATCTCTAGATGGATAATCTTCTCCTCAAATAAAGAGCTAAAACCATTCATCTCTATTAGCAATCTATTTTTAATGAATCACTTCCCTAAAGCGCCAACTATGTGAAAAACGTTTTGTTTTCTGTGAAAATACTGCTTAAAAGAGCTCTCTACTAAGCGATCGTTTCTCCAATGTCTTGAGACTGTTACCTCTTTAAAGGCTGATAGTTGACAATTTTTTTGTGTTTCGTGTAAAAAGTCACCCACATGATTGTATGAAATACTTGGTTTACACAAATTTCATAAAGATTAGCTTGAAGATGAAAGTTTTAATAGATTATTTAATAGATTAAGCGCCTTTGGCGAATATAAATCCTTTGAACCTTGAAAGAAAGAAAGTGCTTATTCAAGGTGGGCACTTATTCGAAGCTGAGTGCTTAAACGAAACTGGTTGTTAAATCGAATAACTACAATGTTTACGCGATTGAAAGATATTCGAATTTAGCTGATTTGGAACATAGTTTGAACTTCAAACGTGGGGGTTGCGAAAACCAAGAATGAATTGGTACGTCAGCAGTTAACTGTAGGTATATTTTACTTTGCTTGGATGAACTTTTTAGACGCGCATCAATCATTACTGAGGCGAAAAATGGTAATTAGTTGATGCCATTTTCGTATTGATTTTCTCGTGCGCAATCTCATCCTTCAAAGGATGCGAATGCTCCTGAAAACATTTAATTTTAATTACCGTTAGCCTGAAGTCAACATGAGAACCTACTTCTTGTGACTGCAAAGTGTTATCTTATCGTTGAAAGTTTGCCTTCAAATTTCTATAGTTTTGTTAGAATTTAAAGAGGCCTTTTCGAAAACACCCACAGTTCTACTCCCCCCACACCATCCTGCTATGAATAATGTCGCACAATTTTCACCATACAATATCTCGTGTTGGAGTCAAGATTTTCTTCACTCGGTAACAGGATGTTATTTTCTTATGCATTACGAATTTTTTGACAGCCATCCGAGTTTTTTCCCGCAGCTTCTCTACCAAACTCACAACACGAACGATGAGGACGAAAATGAGCGTCAACTATATTTGTATCAGAGATTAGGCATCTTTCTGCACAAAGCTAGAAAGTGATGTACTTCATTCGTGTCTCTA
Source organism: Stylophora pistillata (assembly GCF_964205215.1). Classification (NCBI taxonomy): domain Eukaryota; kingdom Metazoa; phylum Cnidaria; class Anthozoa; order Scleractinia; family Pocilloporidae; genus Stylophora; species Stylophora pistillata. The sequence goes on from NC_142523.1 coordinate 17,524,623, forward strand.
TAGATAACCAATACATTTTGTTTATTTCTATCAGCGACGGAGCGAAAAAAAAAAACAACAACAACAGGGGGAGAAAACACATATAAATGATAAAATCAGTTCTCAGAGCCTTGACTTGTATACATTTAGCAGGAAAATACTTTATTTTCTCCATTTAATCATAGGAGTCACTCATCCTTAAATTCAGTTTGTTTTAAGCTTATCTCTAGTTGCATTATCTAGATATCTTAAACAGCAAATTAATGAATGCGACTTTTATCACCGACGACATGTATTGGAATACGAGAGAATGCAATTTCTTGGAGGACTCTTAACAGTATTTCTCTTCACACATACTTTGCAAGAAACAAAAAAAGTTAGAAAAAAGGTAATTCAAATAAATAAGAGCGTAATGAAATATAGCAAAATGTAATGTAACAAGACGATCCAAGATCGTAAGTCGGGCTATAGGTAGACGTGCTGTTATGAGTGTTGACCATTCGTGGTGCGCAGTGGTTCTAAGAGAAGAGAGGTACCAAGGTCCTGGTTTGCGGGCGTGGCATAAAATTTTTTTTCATCTCTGAAAGACACCAATTCTACAACAACGCACTGTCACTTATCTTTGGTGCAATACCCTAAAAGGTATCACAGGAGCTGCTGCTGTGGATCTTTTGAGGCTAAACAGCCTAAGGGGTACCAAGCCCACCCTTTTTAACCCCTAAAAGGTACAACGAGCACCCCAGTCTTTTTTATTTAAGGAGTCCGCCTTCCCAAGGGTGATAAGTACATGCCAATTGATGCGTGTGTTAAAAAAGATATATTATGAAATTGTAATCGTAATGGTCTGAAAGCAGGGAAGTATATTTCATCGTGATAACATTGTATACACAGCATACCAGTAAGGACCTTCCCTGATTTTCTCTTTGAATTAATTAACGCAGATATCAATGGTTGGAATTGTCTCACTCTTGTGCTGTTGTCTAACTTTGAATTTGATTTTGTTTCTAAAATATATCTGCTGCAGTCTTTTCATTTTTGGAGCGGGTTCCAAATTATCATAACTATATTTTCGTCTGTGCTTTTGCATGTGTCTGATTTGATGAAGGTCCATGTTAGATGTGCAAGACAAAAATTGCATTTCGTAGTGAATAATACCTGTTTTAAGTTTCTTCGTAACAATGTTAGAAATAGCTTGTACTAATGATGGTATACCACTTATCTTTATTTGTTGTATTGAAGGTTCACAAGTATCTTCATAGGTCAAGGAGAACATGTACTTTGCTCTGACTGTTTGTTGAAAAATACAAGTAATACCTAACAGTAACTTGCAAGCCACAATAAAAACCCTGTATTTCCACTGTAGTCGTTGAAAATTAAGTTTTCCAACTTTCTTTTTTGTATTGTTTAAACCTCTGGACAACATCCCATAGCTATGAGCTTTAATTTGGACGGATATCTCAGCTCCACAAATATTAAGACTCGTGTATAAATCTGCCCTTTTTAGATGCCTGTTGATGCCCATAATACTATATAATTTATTTCCTCAGTCAGCTATGCAACATAGGGTTATGGAATTCTAATAACTACAAGACTTTGCTACTGAGTAACACATTGCATAAAGCCCTACAGCAGAGCACTGTTTACAAGAGCAGTTGTGTTTTTCGCTCAAACTGTTCACTGCAGTTATTTCATATGTACTTATCTGCACTCCTCTGAGTTCATAATTGTCATTGAGGGAGTCTATAGTCTGGAAATACTGTACTTAGCCCTGAATAGATGGTACTTCTAATAGTACACAGGTACCTGAGGGATGCTTTCTACCATATTCGTCTCTTGTATGAGAATCAACTATCTTATAACTCCATTATCAGTACAATAGATACTGACACTGTTTAAATTCTATTGTCAGAATAAATGAAGAGTAATTTTGTGACATGAGTGATTCAAAAGTCCTTTCTGTAGACATACTGTACTGATATTCCTCAATTATTGAATCAGAATAATGCAGATTACCAGTGTAGCTTTCACTTTACTTAAGCTGGTAATTTTTCTCAGACAAAGCAATCATTGACAGTAATTCTGTTTGCATTAATAGATACAACTGCCCTGTACATCATGACAGTGTTGAATACAATTGATTACCCATCTCGAAAATTTGTACCAGGTATGTACTCCTTTTATCTTATTATAAATCAGAGCAATCAAACTCATAGCAACACATTGTTTTCCAGCATTTTCATCAAAGTACATAATATCACTTTGACTATATGGTGCCTTGATTGTTAGAATAGGATCAATACCATGTATAGGAGACCCACAATTTGTTTCAATGTCATTGCACACATTTAGTGTAGCACAACGACCTCTGTGGCTTGCATTCTTGTACACACTTGTTAATGTATTACAGCTATACAAAGATAAATATTTTCTCAGAGTCTCTACAACTCAACAATTTTCGATTCAGTGTTGACTGTTTAGAATGCCATTTCTTTCTCATCTTTTCTACAAACTTAATACTGTCATTACTGCTCCTTTTTCTAACTCTGCATTTGATGTAGCAATACATTTTTTATGAGATAGGAATGTTTTTTAAGAATTCCCCCGCACATCAGTTTCATTATTTATTTGTTTTTACGTGAAAGCTTTTCTAGTTTTTTTTACTGGCATTCTGCTATGCTCATGATCGAATCGTCTTCGCACATGGTACTCGCCACTGTTAATATCACAACGATTAACAAACACCGCATGATGAGATCTAAATTCTTTTGCAACATCATTTTGTTGTTCTATGCATGGCGCTAATTTGTCCAAATTATACATCATCACATTCGTTTGACACCGTGTTATTTGGTACCAAACAAACATTCCTGCATAACAAAGACGTACGCGTGAATTTAATATTCGCACAAAAGCGACATAACTAATGGAACGAACAGAAAAATAACAGCGGATAATAAACTCTGTTTGAGCAAAAGCATAACAAATGTAAGCTTAATAATCACGATAGAGGACACATAAATATAACAATTACGTTTATCCTCACTGATGAAAGTCCAACATGGCATCTTTGTTGTCGTTTCCCAGAGTTTGATCACGCGGAACCTTATATTTATCAGAAAATGTTCTCCTGTCACTTTGTCCACATCCACATTTCAGTGTTCACTGATAACTCATTTGATTTCTGGTTTGATTCTAGAGAGACCTTCGCTAAATCATTTGATTCTTTTACCATTTTGAGTTCGCGGAACGACCGGTTCGAAATATACGCTCCTTACACGCGCCATCTTTTAGAGTGGGTCTACCGCGAACGGCGTGTGAGTCTGTATATTTGAGCGTAGAAAAGATGACACAAATTGTTAACACATTCGACATATCCGGCATCTTTGAAATTGTGGAAAAAAGGTTGCGCCTTTATTATTACGTGTCTGCAGTATTCCCCATTGCGCGTGACGGAGTTCTGTAGAGAAACCCGATGGCAAACCTGTAGTCGGTCGCCCGACTAATGAAATGTAGCAAAATGTTAGCGGCATTTTCTAACTGTCATTATTAAAAACTGGATCATTGGATAATGCAATTCAAGACTTTTTATTGGCTTAGCCATTATGGTATATGAGCCAATATACCATAATCTACAAATATGGTAAGCGTACGCGTCAGCTTAAAATCAAAAGGGAGCTAACAAAATCCGGTTTCTTCTTACAAAATAATTATTTCTTGGGGGTGTTTTTAATAAAACAATTATTCCACTCGCACTTGTTGGATATGAGATGATTATAGCCAACTCGGTGCTACGCGCCTCGTTGGCTATCTATCATTCATATCCAAGGCGCGCTCGTGGAATAATTGTTAATTAGCATTACTAAAACTTGCCAAAACCAATTAAAAAGAACAGAGCTATTCCAAAAGATAAAAACTTCGCTGTAGTTAAGAATTTTCGCAATTATTGCTTTATGTTGATGTTTGTCCAACAATGATTTCTGTTGAAAGGAAACAATGCCAGTTGAAAAAACACAGCTCAAGAGCCCTTTTTAATTTTTTTTGTTACGTTTGTTATATGTGACAGTTGCTTGTTCTTAAAAATCAATGGCTTTACTTTCTCAATAACAGGATATGGTTAGGAATACTTCATAAAGGCTCCATTTCTGTCATGGACTTTTCTTCTTGTTTTCTTGCTTTTACACTTACCTATGTGATTCGTCTTCAGCTGTATTGAAAATAGTCTGACATCTATAGCCACCTTTAAGATCTATGTTGTTTAACAAATAATATATTGCTACGATTTGCCATCGCGCTTGATGTTCCTTACCTTGTGTAAAATCTATCAAACTTCCACTCGATCTTGCGTAAATACTTTCCTAATTAAATGGAAATTTTATCCATGACAAGTAAATTTCCCAGCGTCATTAGTGACAGACAACCGTTTTAGTTTCATGGCATATTCTATCAACGCTGTTTTCGTAGTGCGGTTTCTACATGTACTTGTTTCTTTTTGTTAAATTTTTCTCAGTGGTTCGTTTTTAACTGTGTTGACAAGAGTCAAACATATTGAGACAAATTCCTCAAGATGTATATTTCAAATTTATCTAGCACGTCTTTCGTTTTAACCCCTCCTATTCGTGATAATTTAAATGCCTTCATTTCTTAAATCATCACAAAACTAATACATTGATGATCTGCCAAACGACCATACTATCGCAGCTCCTACCGACTGGACGGTTTATTTGCTACAATCACCAAAGTAAAAAATACGAAATTCCACTTGATGTATTATTAAGAAAAATACTTCTATGAAAAATTGCGGGTAACGAGAAGGTCGATAAGTTATCGGTCATGATTGATTATCACACGCATACTTATATTTTGAAATGAATACTGTTCTTCCCGTATCATAAAGTAATTGACGATATCGAGCCAAAAATGAGCGAAAACGTGGAACGCCAAAATAAGATTAAAAATGTTGTCCCCCCGACGATCTCATTGGTCTTGAACAGCTCGCGACAGAGCGAAAATTTGAAGAAGTGCACAGAATAGCATGTCAAAAATGAGACGAAAACACAATGTGCTCTTCATATTTACCATCAAAGCACTTTGAATTGAAATTTAAATCCTACCTGGTAACTGGGTTCGTTGTGCTTTACCTACTAATTGACGAGACGTATCAATCTTGGAACAGAAACTGGCATCAAACACGGCTAACTCGTATTTTACCGGATGAGCCCCAAAAGTGCGGTATTCAATTTCCGACGTAGGAAGGAAATTTATGAGAAGGCATTCAATTCAACTGTCAACTGTTGTTTGCCTTACTAAAAACCACTGTGTTATTTTAAATAGAGCATCCCAAACAATTCCTCTGCCGCACCTGCTGTTTTTTAAACAGAAAATTACCTACTGCATGTTCTTAATTGTTTCTTAAAACATCACCGCTTTTAACGCTTTTTAAATCTTTGAAACATAGTAAACACAGAAGGAAAGTTTCCGGTAGTAAAAGTAAATTTTTAATGATATTTTTCGGTCAATTACCCGATGGATATTCAAGAACGTAGCTGACCTGATCCTGTTAAGTCAGACACAGTAGGTAGAGACGAAGTGCAATCTTACAAATGTGTAGTAAACAACATCATTTGTGTGCGGGCACTCCAAAATATCAAAGAAAACCGTCCGAAGAATTGTTGATGCCCGCGTTATTCTCGTCGTTTCTGACAATTCTTAAGTCCATAGACTTTAATTAAGCAATAAAACCATACTTATTATCGGTTTACCGGCTGATAAATCACGCAGGATGTTGGGAGAATACGAGAAAAGTTTGTAAAGAGCTGTTATAGCCTCAGCTTGAAGCTTTAGAGTCCATAACATAATATATCCAATGAAAGCTGAAATCGCGGCCAACAACGGGAATTACCATAAATCTTGAGTGCATATTCAGTTTGCAAGTGGTTTTCGTTCTCATCAGAAAACAAGATTTTCTTTAACACTAAAAGGAGGAGTGCCCCAAGGAACTGAGTTGGGTGTGATTCTTTTCACGGTGATGTTAAACAGACTTCTGTCCGACCGGCGGCTGCGCATTCAATATATTGATGATACCAGTGCTCTCGAAATAATTTCAAGGAGTTCCCCTAGCTTACTCAATGTTGTAGCCTCAAACATTCATTATTTTGCCATTGCTCATAATATGAATCTTAATCCAACTAAGTGTAAAGAAATGCATATTAATTTTCTACGCAACTCTAATTGTCTCATTAACCCCATATTAATTGGCGGCAACGCCATCCAGTATGTCAATACCTAAAAGATCTTAGGAGTTATTATAGACGGTGACCTGAAGTGGAACTGTCATGTTGATTACATTAAGAAAGCTTGTAATAGGTTATACTCCCTTAGAGTACTGCTCAGAGCCAGGGTGTGTCAATCTAACATCCTGAAGATATGTCTTAGCACAGTCCGGCCAGTTTTAGAGTATGCTGTGCCTTCTGGCAGGATATTCCTGCCTATCTGTCCGAATCCATGGAGCGAGTCCAAAAAAGGGCACTTAAGTAATATAATCTACCCCGAGGCTGAGTCATATGCTTATGCCTTACAGCTGGGTAAATTAGATAGGCTAGATGACAGAGGAGTAGACCTGTGCTATAAATACATGGCAAAAATGAAGTCCCCCAGCCACCCACTGCACCATCTGCTCCCCAGCCCACTCCTGCATGCACCTAATTACAACTTAAGGCAGAAAACACAAAAGTACTATCTCTTCCGAAACATTCAGATATGTAGGACAAAGAGAACGGAGGACTTTTTTACATTGAAATATTTTAAATGATTCAATTGTTATTATCATTGTTATGGTCGTAAATTTTTAGTTTTTAGATAATAGTTGCCTTAAGATTGTAAAATACACTCGATAATTCAGATCCTTTACTTGCAGAGAGTTTAATAAACTAGTCATTCATTCGAATGAAAACCCGGTTTGACGCTACAATGTTCTTGAAGGAAAACATGGGAACTTTTCCTTCTCGTCGAGTAGTTTGTAGATGAGAATTTCACTTTAGTGTCTAATGATAATTCGAAAGCAAGGAAAAATTAATTGAAACCGTCTTCCTTCTATCTCATTTCCGATACAGATTAAGGACCTTTCTCCCTCATTCGATTCGAAGTTGTACGTGAATAAATCCTGGTCGCACTTAAAGGAAATTCCAAGTTATTTGAGTTAAAGAGTGTTGATACCTCATATCTTCATATTTGTTCACTTAAGTATCTCTTAACCTTTCTGAGTTCCCAATTCAACCTGGCCACATGTAGATTGCCCGATTTCAGACTGAAACGTTAACAGTTGGAGAATACATTTTAAATATTTAAGCTAAGGATCAAGGGAAATGTCTACTTGAAATATACGAGATGAAATGTTCCTTGTGATCCGATTGGCGCAGGTGATTAATTTCTGACCTTGCAACGAAGGGTACTTAGTATGGGTGAAGATGCTACTGTTGTGCAACACAGCTACTGTGATGGAGAGAGAGACCATTTGTTCATTGGACTGCTTTTTATTGGGGAAGAAGAAAGTGGAAAACAACTCGATGAACACTCTGTATGGAATGGCAGGATTTTTCATTAACATTATAGTGTTTTGTCGATGGATTCGGTCCTTGCCCTCGTCCAAACTTTTACTTTAGCCTAAAACTTCATTTCAATTGATTTTCCTTTTTTTCGGTCTCGTTGAACTTACAGGAGTCTATATCTTGATGAAATAAACGTTATGTTATTGCATGAGTTGGTCCATCTATGCAAATTTCGGAGTTGTTTTTTATTATATTCCTTCTTCTATGGTAACATCATGAAAATGTCACTTAAAATCTACAGGTTCACTATGTTACGCATGCTTAGGCAGAGTGGTCTGTCGTGTTTATGATTATGGTGAACGGAGAACAATTCCTTCGAATCATAGTCAATCTACTCTATGTTACTGATTTGAGAATTTACTAATACAGAAGTTCACTGTTTACTTTGTTTTCTACTTAAAATTTATTCTAATCTCTATTTTTATTGTGCCTGTTGACCCATATAGCTTTCCGAGCAAGTTTAAGAACGACATGTTTCGTTTGCTTTGCGTTCATGATACTTGGACGCATGAGTTGTCTCTTACCTTTTTCACACAGTCATGAGACAAAAAGCCACAATCCAGAAGATGTCTGTTTTACCATAAAACACTTGTTGTTCCGAGCGCTGTACTAAACGTATTTTCATGATGCAATTGTCTAAGTGTTGAAACATTTTTTACGATTATCATAACAAAGTGGCCGCACCCGTAGCAAAGCATGTTTTCGTCATTAAGGTACTTTGCAAAACAAAGAAAATCACCTCTGTAACGGAATTGTTAATGATTGACAATGAAAGAGTCATAGTAAGGCCAACCGTGAAACAGCGAAATAACCCCAAGTGCCAAAACTCGAAGCTGTATGATTTCAAAACCTCTCGGATGTCCTGCAATAATTGATCAAGACGACATTTGTAAACTTTCGTAATGCGCACGGGTCAGCGGTTCTCTGCTTTTAGCAGGTTGTCATACATTTTGCCAAACGGATCGTCCGTTGGTGATGAGCTAGCCTTTCTTTTGAGGTTACAGGATGATACTTGCATTTTACGACTAAAACTGTCATTACGAACTAATTGCAACAATAATGTGGTCAATCGCAAAAAAAAAAAAAACCTTGAGGCTGCTTGCTCTGTGAGCTACTGGGAGGTACTGTTTTCTTTGCTTATTCTAAACGACCTCTGTGTAATTCAGAAGCAAACACTTCTGGATTAGACGTAAAATAATCCGTTGTCTTCTCGTAATCCCCCAAGAAAAGCAGTGTGGGTAATCATTATGTATTTAGAAGGGCAAATAGCTTCCCAAAGCTCAAAAATCTCGCGCTGTAGATAAGATAATCTGAGTACACATATTGCGTTTTGCAATATGTGTACTAACATGATACTAATATGATAAAGTACGTCAAGTCAGTAAATGAAGTAACTTTATGTCTCGCTCGACTTTCACCGCTCTGAAATATGATCTGGTAATGGTACAAGGCTTAAACGAGAAGACCACCTTGCTTTTGAAATTGGGTCACAATAACAGGCATCATGCAAGCATCGAAATCAAGAGAAGACGCGAGGAGTAACTATTGTTATTTTTTTTGTACTAGTAGCACTTGGATAGTAAATGTAAGGTGAGCTCCTGAGCCGACGATAATATATTTAACTTTTCAAAAATATGCAACTCAATAATGATATGAAACGAAGATAAACTCGTTTTTTAGTTACCTGTTCTTAAAGTAAAAATTATGTGACGAATGTATCAAACTTCAGAGAGAAATTTATGTCTACTATTGTAAAATCTTACATAGTGTAGCAGTAACGATCTATCCAAGAATCCCAAAATAATGAAACGAGTTTTAGCAAACTTTAGAAATTTTTTTTTTTATTTCACTTGAAATTGTTAAAATAAAATGTATCAAAACACAAAGAAAACCATATGTCCTTTCCGAGACCGGGAAGACGTCAGAACCAGTGTTATATTTGAACCACTCTAAATGAATACTACTCCTTTCAGTTGTGTTGTTTTCCTTCGCGGCAACTTCGTTTGGATATCATAACATATACCACACAATTAAGTCTAAATCACTCTTCAAGTTGGGTCTCTATTGTGCACGGATCGTCGTTCTTCATTGATCCTTCAGGCTGGTTTGAAAGGTTATAGAGTTGTTCTAATGGTGAAGAACAATAGTGATCAACATGACCATTGTGATTCATATTTTCATTTTTCTTTCCCAGATAACTGAATCTGAACGTGTTCGCGCGAGTTAATCTCATTCTACGGAATAAGTTTTTCACTGCTTGTTTAAAATCTGGTCTCATCAGGCTGTACAGCATGGGGTTTATGAAAGATGTGACATAGCGCACAATAGCGAACACATGAGCTGGAACCTCAAGAGATTTCAATCCCAGGGGGATGAGTAGTTTCACCAAAAACCATGGAAACCAGCATATCGCAAATAGTAATGCCATGGTAAAAAACAATGCAGCGCACTTCCTCTCTCGAGCTATTTTCTTTTTGTGCTTTTTTCCTCTATTGCTTATGCCATTTTGTCCCGCTCCCCTTGCAATGGCTCTGAACATTTTGAAAAAGGCATACAACATGATAACGTACGGCAGTAAAAACACCACTACAAAGCAGCAAGCCTCGTAGGCTATGACATACTTCATTCCGATCGGGCTGCGAATTTTGCTTATCCAAGCAAAAGGAAGAAATCCGATGACGAAAGCAAACAACCACACCAACATCAAAACTTTGATAACTGTTTGTTTCTTCACTAAACGATGAGTTATTGGCCAGATAATTGACAGGTACCTTTCC
>NC_142523.1:17729982-17739982 GCF_964205215.1 Stylophora pistillata
TCGAAAGGAACCGATGAAGAAGTCCACTGGACAGGTCTCAGACATAACCAGATGAAACTGCGCAGGGAGCCTGGAACGTGTTTCTGGTGTGGGGACCGCCGAGGTCCCCACCCCTGGAAAGTATGTCCCGCTAAAGGAAAGACCTGTTCGACTTGTGGTGGCAATGACCATTTCGCCCGGGTCTGCCTAGAAGACCGTAAATTTACACTCCCAGATACCAGATCCCCAGCCTCCAACACTAGATCTGGTAGGAAGGAATACACAAGGAACGCGAATGGCCAGCGACGTGACTCACGACTGAGGGGCCAGCGACATGATCCACGTGCAGGCACATCTACCCAATCACGAGATCTTCACTACACCGACACATACGTCACAGAGGAGCAACCATATGACACACCCTTTGATCATGATTGTGGTTTCACTTATTCTTTGGAAGCCCAAGTACACAGCATCGCCGCTTCCAGCCAAGCAAAGCGATACTTCACAACCCTATCACTTTCTGCGACAGGCTCAGCATTCACTCAAGTCAAGTTTCAAATAGACACTGCAGCAACATGCAACACAATGTCCATCAATACTCTCCGCTCCCTTCTGCCAGATGCAGAACTCAAACGATCCCCCTACCGTCTATACCCCTATGGAAACTCCAAACCGTTGGAACCTGAAGGTCAGGTGGATCTAGTATGTGAAAGGAAGCACAAGTATGAAACACTCACGTTTCAAGTCCTACCAGATTCTTCTATCGGATGCAAACCAGCACTTCTGTCAGGGAGCGACAGTGAGAGATTGGGACTTATCAAAGTACTTGCAGATGAAATCCATTCCCTATCCTCAGAGGTAGAAAACAGCATTGCTGAACACGGCAAACCCCCAGGGCTCCAGTCTACCCGTCCCTGGGAATTTGCACCGCAGCCTGTAGAATCAATTCCAGACCCGAAGATGAATATGGCCTGCAACCATCTTCGACAACTCCATGAGGCCACAGCCAACCCATGCAATCCTCCACCTTCGCCATCAAAGCCAATCAAAGTTCTCTCAAACCGACAGCTCCCACCTCCGGGCCAGTTACGTAAGGAGGACATTCTTGACCAGTACGCCAACACCTTCGAAGGCCTTGGTGAGCTTGGTCCACCTGTTCATTTTCAAATAGATGAGAGCATACAACCTGTGCAGATGCCAGTTCACAGAATACCAGTAGCAAAGCGAGAGCGTGAAAAACAAGCCTTGGATCGTTACGTCGAGCAAGGGGTTATCGCCAAGGTAAACGAACCAACCGCCTGGTGCTCCAACGAGCTTATCCGAGAAACACCAAAGAAGTTCAGAGTGTGTATAGATCCAAGTCAAACAGTTAACAGGGCCATCCACCGACCAAAACACCAGATGCCTACCCTAAATGAACAACTTCATAAGCTTAGTGCAGCAAAATGCTTCTCCCTAGTTGACGTCAAAGAAGGCTTTCTCCACATTCCCCTCGATGAGGACTCATCGTGGATGACCACCATGCACACAACATATGGCAGATACAGATGGCTTCGTCTACCCTTTGGTATTACCAGCGCCCCTGAAGAGTTCCAGATGAGGCTGACCACCGCCCTAGAAGGCCTAGAAGGCATCATATGCATTGCAGATGATATCCTAGTATATGGAGAAGGAAACGACTATGAAGAAGCTCTAAAAGACCACGACAGAAGATTCATTGCTCTGATGGAATGCTGTCATCAAAAGAACATCAGACTCAATGCAGCCAAACTTCAGTTCAAGCTTAAGGAACTCAAATTCATGGGCACCATTATTTCAGATAAGGGAATGAAACCTGACCCTGACAAGGTAGCAGCAATAACACAGCTACCGCCTCCAGAGAACAAGGCAGCACTCCTGCGCTTCATTGGCATGGTCAACTATCTGTCACCCTTCTGTGCAAACCTGAGCTCGGTGATACAACCTCTACGAATGCTCACCCAGGAAGCTGTACCTTTCATCTGGTCCAACGCTCATGATAACGCATTCACTAAGGCGAAGCAACTGATCTCCTCAGCCCCAGTCTTAGCCTACTATGATCTCCACAAGCCAGTTGTACTTCAAACAGATGCCAGTGATTATGCCCTGGGCGGTTCACTTTTACAACCCAACGACAATGGTAAGCTGCAACCCGTCGCTTTCACATCCTCCAGCATGAGTACCACGGAACAGCGTTACTCCCAGATCGAAAAGGAGTGCCTGGCAATATGCAACTGCTTTCAGAAGTTTGACCAGTGGTTATATGGCAAGGCTGACATTGTATTCCACACAGATCATCAGCCTCTCGAAACCATACTAAAGAAACCATTGAACAAAGCCCCAGCCCGTCTGCAAAGGATGCTGATGAAACTGCAACGATATCGGTTTCAACTAACATACAAGAGAGGAGCGACACTCCACCTGGCTGACACTCTATCTCGGGCAGCCCTTCCACAGCCAACATCAGCGAGAGTAACACACTTCGACGTCTTCCGAATGGAGTTGGAGTCCGAGCAGAACCGCCGCAACCCAAGGCTGGAAGAGAGCACCGAGAACCACTTACGTGAACAGACAAGCAAAGACGTCACACTGGCAGCTCTATACAAAGTCATTGTCCATGGATGGCCTGAAGACAAATCAGTCCTCTCTGAATCCCTACGTCCCTATTGGAACTACAGAGACGAACTATCAGTGAAGAATAGCATAATATACAAAGGCACGCAAGTCCTGGTACCCCAGTCTATGCACAAAGAAATGCTTAGGAAAATCCACGCCAACCATTTTGGAGCAGAATCGAACATACGCATGGCCCGAGAGGTTCTCTTTTGGCCAGGGATGAGAAAATCAATACAAGACATGTGTGACGCTTGTGGCACCTGTGCCCAATACGGTACGACCGCACCAAAAGAACCGATGAAATCTCTACCGATACCTACAAGGCCCTGGCAGATAGTCAGCCAAGATATCTGTGACCTCCACAACCAAAGTTACCTAGTAACTGTGTGTCACTTCTCGGACTGGATTGAGGTAGACAAGCTGGGAGATACCCTATCCTCCACGGTCATCGAGAAAACAAAAGCCCACTTTGCCCGATATGGCGTCCCAGCAATCTGCCACACCGATAACGGTCCACAGTTTATAAGCGACCAGTACAGGAAGTTCTCTGTGGAATATGGTTTCAAGCACACCACTTCCTCCCCGTACCACCCCAAGGGCAACGGCAGAGCAGAAGCTGCCGTTAAAGTTGCAGAGTCCATGTTAAAGAAAGCAGATGATTTCCACACTGCTCTACTTCTGTACAGAAACACTCCACCTCAAGGACACGCATACTCACCTGCTCAGCGTATGTTTCTGCGACGCACTGCCACCACCCTGCCTACCACGGATCATCTGTTGGCACCTGCCATGATCAACTTTAGCATCGTAAAAGAAGACATCCTTAAGAAAAGGCATGACAGCAAAGCATACTATGACAAGTCAGCCGGAGTGCAGCACCAACCAGTCAAAGTTGGCAGCTACGCCTATGCCAAGCCACCTCCCCGCCATCGCGACAAACCATGGATCTATGGGGAAGTCATCAAGGAAGACAACGGACGGTCCTATACTATTCGTACCTCTCATGGTACCACGATCCGCAGGAACAGAGTCCAACTGAAACCCGCCGCACCACCACCACCTATTCTCCAACCTCAGATAGTACTCAACCGAGCCACAGTAGATGCGACAGCTAACTCCACCCCTGCTCCACATCCTATCAAACACGCCGAAGTCAATCCGCAGGGCGAACAGAAGACCCACGAGCACCCGAACCCAGCAGCAGATGCAGTACCAGAAACCTCCCTGAGAGAAGCAGAACCCATAGCAGGTTCCTCTACGCCGTTGAAGCAGACGCGATCTGGGAGAATAATCAAACCCCCAGAAAGACTGAAAGACTATGTCACAGACTAGGCCTTCTCAAACATTGCCTATGAACACTCTGTAGCGTTTTTTAAGACATGTTATTTATTTTTTTTTTTCTTTTCTTTTTTTAAACGGGGGGAGATGTTGGTCAGCGGTTTCCCGTATGATTGTGAGAGCACGTTGTTGTAGTCCGCCATGTTGGATGGCGTAACGAATAAAGTATAGTTCTGTTACTAGCACTGGCGTCTAGACTCATGGACAGTTGACTGATGTAGAAGAGGGAAAGGAGATTTTAGCTAAAGACTCAAAAGCAGCAGAGGAGTTGCGGAAAATAGTATTTGACGCTGAATGGTTGAAGTCTCTACAACACTATGTGAGATTTAGGTATGTTCTTCCTGTCTGGATGCAGAACACACAACATACATTTGTCCCTAGTTACCGTTATGAATGAGTTGTATCAAAAAATAGATGTTCAATTATCAGATTACAAGAATGAAGTTGGAATCATCAAAGCCTACCATGCCATACCAGAAACTTTATTTTACATTCAGACTTGCAGAGTAGCAATTGCTGTTAGTTGAAAACAGTAACAAGATATTTGACATATGTAACCTACCATGAGAAATTCTCACTCAGGGTTTGTTGCAAAATTATCCAAACATTACAACATTTGTTAATTTAATCCTTCACGTTTTATAATCTTTCCCTTCTAAATTTTAAAATTTTGGAAATTATAACTTTTGATTTGGGGCACTCCTGGTATTGGAAAGGTTGATAAATGGTTGTTTTGCTTGTTTTCACTCCTCTAGGCACACAAGTAAACTGGAGAACTTTAACTCTATGTGCCTGAAATATGCTTCCAAACGAATTGCATTTTCGAAAGTAGCAATCATTATTCATGCACATATATTTCAATTTTTTTTTAATGTTTGTTAATCCCCCCCCCCCTTTTACTTGACAACATAATTATTTTGAGGTTAATTTGAGATAGCACAAAAAAAAAAAAAGAAAAGAAAAAAAAATTGCCATACACTGCCTCATTTAAGAACCTGCTAATTAGAGAATGAATGATTTTATCTATTCTTAGATATGAAGTCTTCACCGGAAGGTGTTTGTTGGCTGTGCTGGATCACAACTTCCATCTTTTCCGGAAGACAATCAGTGGAAAATTCAAGAAATTGTACTCGAAGCGGTCTGGAAACTGGAGAGCAGAAGCAGTGAAAGAGGACAAGAGCTATAGCTACTGGCCAGCCCTATTCGCAGAAATATTGTGTAAGAGAGCCGAGGATCTGGAAACTGCAGCAAGACATGTAACTGTGTCTCCAACAAATCCACAGCACCTTGCCCCAACCATAGCCATGAGGGAGTCACCAACTACTGGAGATTTGGTCGCTGCAAGATTGTCAAGATTCAAACAGCAGAAACAGAAATCTTAGTAAACCCACATGGTGACAATTGTCATGATGAAGAAGTGGGAGGATGATTAATCATTGCTTTATGAACTTTTGAATGTTCTTACAATTAGTTTAAAAATGGTTGAGGAACTTTCAAAAACAGGAGTTTTTTTACTACAATATATAAGCTCTAATAAAATGTTTTTATGCCTTTTCTCCCTTATAAATTATATGAACAACCCAAATATGCTGCCTTGCCTGAGCTATGTTTACTGGGAAAAATTATAACCAATCAACAATTGGAGTAAATGGCTATGGGCAAAATCCCATAGCCGCATTTATTTAAAATTACTGTTCAATCAAATCCTTCATACAAAGTTTGGCCCAGTAAAGGTGAGGGCACTGAAAACGCCAAAAATTACATTATAATGAGATGAAAATGAGGAGTGGCTGGGAAAAGGGGAGGAGGAGGGATGAAAAACCACGTCTTTCACCACCATCAAGATGGAACGGAGTGACGCTCACATGGGAGCCTGGTCACTTGGCAAGCACAAGTATCCTAAAGGGTATTGGGTATAATCCAAATAAATGCCACCCCAAGTCCCAGGCCCCCAAAAGAAATAAAAAGTACACAACGGGGAGAAGAAGCATAAAAATTCTATTTGCAAGCAAATATTTCCTTTATGCCTTTTCTCCCTTATAAATTATATGAACAACCCAAATATGCTGCCTTGCCTGAGCTATGTTTACTGGGAAAAATTATAACCAATCAACAATTGGAGTAAATGGCTATGGGCAAAATCCCATAGCCGCATTTATTTAAAATTACTGTTCAATCAAATCCTTCATACAAAGTTTGGCCCAGTAAAGGTGAGGGCACTGAAAACGCCAAAGCATGTGACCGCACACATGCCGCCCCACCCCAGGCAAGCGCAGCACAGAAGCAAGAGCCGCCCATGCAAGCTAATGCTCGGAATCACAATAGTCAACCATTATGCTGTTGAATAGACTATCTGAAGGTAAGCGAGTAAGTGCCCACCCCAAGCAAGGGCCACCCATGCGAGCTACTGCCCTGGATCAACATTAGGATAATAAAAGACAAGTATAATGAGACTTAGACCTAAGGCAAGAGCCGCCCATGCTAGCTAATGCCCCAGATCAACAGTGGGATACTAAACTATATGTGGAATAAGGCTCAAACGCCTCACTTTACGTCCTCGGTGTATTTGAGACAATGCCGACCCCAGGCAAGAGCCGCCCATGCTAGCTAATGCCCCAGATCAACAGTAGGATACTAAACAAAATATGTGAAAGAAGGCTTAAACGCCTCACTTAACTTCTTCGATGCATTTGGCACAATGCAAGGCAAGAGCTGCCCATGCTAGCTAATGCCCCATATCAACAATGGATAGTCCTGTGTTAATGGACAATTTACATGAACCTGCCTTACTCAAGTAAGAAGAAAGAATCTCTTGGGCTACACCAAAAGTAAGAACCACCCCTACTACCTAATACTGCAGGTGGAAGAAAATAGTAAACTGAGGCAATTGCACCCACTGGATGGTGAGAAAATAACAGCTTTAAGAGCAAAGATTAGGTGTTCTAATATACTTAAGAAATGCATTAGATTTCCATCGCCCTAAGAGGCGGATTTGAGCATCGGATAACCCCTTATCTGCAGCATGAGAAGCAGCGCCAATTCGAAAACTATGTCCCTTGTAGACTGAGGGGGACAAACCACAAAACTGTACGGCAGATGACAACTGATTGGAAAAATGAGACCGAGAAACTGGAGCCCCATCCACTGTAATGAAGAGAGCACCCGGTCGGGTCCCTCGCATTGCTAAATACTTGGCCAAAAGCTCCACAGGGCAGGATTGTGGCTGACGAGACACCAAAATGGAAAAAGGGGGAGCATTGTAACTATGTTTAAAATTACCGAAAGTAATCTTGAAAGCATTCAAATCCCTTGAAGAGCTGAGCAGCTTACTAAGATGCGAAATTTGTAAGGGAGAAGTATCACTCCGCCCACTAGTTGAAGTCATTTCACCAATTCGTAAAAAGGCAAAGAATGCTAGTGAACACATTGCCTGAAATTGACAAATTTGATAAGGAGAACCAACCAAAGAAGGTGCCACAGAAATTAATTTAGCTAAAATGGGCAATGTAATGGGAAGACGACTGTCAAGGCGAAAGCCAACTTTGTGAAAACCTTTAAGCATCTGAGCAACATAAAAAACTTTAGAGGGATCTGAAAAGCCCTTTAGCTTATGGCAGTAGCTCAAACATGACACATAGGTCATCACAGTGGATGGAGCATACTGTGAACGAAACAAATAAGCAATAAATAAGGCCAAAATGGAAGGTGAAATAGGCAATGCTTGAAAAGGGTGATGAAAGGTAGAAACAAAAAATTGGTGGAAAAGCTTCCAAGCACGCTGATAAGTTGGTATGGATGAGGGCTGAAGACTGGAGCGAAGTAAAAAGGAAGCTATTGAAGCCAACTCAGTGGCTGCAGATGAGGAGGTATGACCGTGGGAGCTTTGTGCATGTAAGCTGGTGCCAGTTGTTTGAAAATCTGCAACTGTAACCGAGAAAGAGAATCAGCCAGCTTATTCTGTAAGCCTGGGACATGCTTAGCTTTAAAACATATATTGTAATTAAGACATACTAGGACCAGCTTACGCACAAAGAACATTAAGTCCTTATCACGACAAGTCTGTTTGTTAATAACATGGACCAATGCTTCATTGTCGGTAAAAAACAAAACACGCTGATTCTTAATAGTATGTCCCCAGAGGTGGAGACTTAGGACAATGGGATAAAATTCAAGAAATGCTATGTTGCGATGACGCCAGCTCGCGGGCCATTCCCCATAGCACCAATGCCCGCCAAAAACTGCCCCAAAGCCTATGGCACCGGATGCATCGGTATACAATTTGAGATGGTGTGAATTAGCCCAATCAACTGAGAGAAAAAAGGAGCGACCATTAAAACCCGACAGAAATTGCTGCCAGACTTTAAGATCTGCTTTAACTTCCTGAGTCAACCTGATAAGGAAATGAGGACGCCGAAGACCGATTGTCAAATCAATAAGACGACGCAGAAATGCACGACCAGGAACAACTACTGTACAGGCAAAGTTCAATAAACCTGTCAACGACTGTATCTCTTGTAAGGTAACCTTGCGACGCCTGAGAAAACCGGAAATTAGATCCTGACATTTTACTAGCTTATCAGGAGGCAGCCGAGCCTCCATAAGGACCGAGTCTAATTCAATACCTGCGAATGAAATTGTTGATGAAGGGCCAATTGTTTTTTCCGGCGCCATAGGGATGCCCAGATATTGGCAGAGCATTAAGAATAAATCAAGTTGTTGTTTACACAAATCAGGAGAGGGGGAGACAATGAGAAAATCATCCAGCAGGTGCAAAATGTGATCGATATGCAATTTCTTTTGGGCAATCCATTCTATGGCAGAAGAAAAAATTTCAAATGTTTTGCAAGAGCTTGAACACCCCATCGGCATACAGCGGTCATAATAATAAAATCCTCTCCAACAAATCCCCAAAAGGTTGTAATCTTGGGGTTGGATAGGAATGATTCGAAAAGCATTCTTAATATCTGTTTTGGCCATAAAACAGCCGTGGCCAACAGTTCTGATAATATGAATGGCATCTTCCACCGTAGCATAGGATACGCTAGTAAATTCTGAAGAAATGCCATCATTCAATGATGAACCTTGAGGGAAAGAAAGGTGGTGAATCAAACGGAATTCACCCTCTTTCTTTTTAGGAACCAAACCCAGTGGAGATATACGAAAATGGGGAAAAGGTGGAGAGGAATAAGGGCCTGCAATGCGATGAGCGGCAATTTCTTTATCTAGTTTGGCATCAACTGCCTCAGGATATTGGATTGCAGAAAGTAGGTTTTTAGCACATGTAGAGTCTTGCGGTCCTTCATAGTACAAGGGAAAGCCATAATTAAAACCATTGGATAAAAGCTCTACTACGGAAGGGATATACCCAGAAAGAAAAAATTGCAAACGATCACTGTGGACGGGTGTTGGAAGCTCCCGAGGAAGTAGGTTGGGGAGTGATCCGGCTGCTAGGGGTGTTATGGCTGCGTTGCTTGGACAATTTGGAAGCGTATCCTTTGCTAAAGGTACGAAAACTACAATTTATAGCCCGATGTGGACCATCACATTTAGCACATGAGTGCTTAAAGGAGCATCCTGAGCAATAACCCCCTTTATGAAACTTGAAACAATAACCCCGAGGGATATCAAAGTTCTTAGCAAGGCTGGTTGCTGGAATGGATTTTCTGGCATTAGTCTGAGACTTCAACCACAATTCCCAATGTACAGAGCCCCAGGGAAGAGAGGTGGCCTCAGACTGGCGCAAAAAACGGAAGTTTTCATCATAATAACGCCAATTATGCCCCCTAGCAGCCAGATCTTGAATAGTAGCCCCATACTTCATGAGCCCGGGAGCCTCATGGGGATACTGTGCAGTAAA
Source organism: Stylophora pistillata (assembly GCF_964205215.1). Lineage (NCBI taxonomy): Eukaryota > Metazoa > Cnidaria > Anthozoa > Scleractinia > Pocilloporidae > Stylophora > Stylophora pistillata. The sequence goes on from NC_142523.1 coordinate 17,739,794, forward strand.
AATACCCACAAAAACATGAAAAGCTTGGAGCCAAACATCTATTGACGTAATACGTTTAGCTTTGTTTACTGGCTCAAGAGCTAACGATGGGGAAGAGCCTTCCTGGGAGGGTTGGAGTGTGATGCGAAATTTGTCCTCAAAAGCTGGATGAACAAGAAGGGAGCCAAAATCAACAAATTCATTTTGAAT
>NC_142523.1:17744982-17813015 GCF_964205215.1 Stylophora pistillata
CTGAGTTTTGTCAATTTTGCCTTTGCGTTACGTTTTCTTCTCTTAATCCCTACTAACAGAACGTCCTTTTGCTTCTGTTTGTCGACTCTACTCTGTCCAGTTTTGTCGTTTTTCTCGGTAACTTCAACAACTTTGCAATTATCGGATTCAGGGGAAGCCATAGCACTCAACTCGCCAACGAAATCCCCAAAAAATTACAGCTCATACCTTGCTCCCATCGTGGTAGCCAAAAATGTTCGGATGCGGAACGGGAAATCCAAACAAACACTTTAATTCCAACACGGTAAACTACAGACTCACGGTAAACAAAACTGCCAATCGATAAACTAAAAACTTTTGCACTCCTCTAAAAAATCGCACACGTCAAAATTAAAAGGTCCGCGTGATTTTCTTACGATATTATTAGCCTACGTAGTCCCAAAGCACGCGCACGCGAGTCGCACGCGCACAAGTTCATTAACGTCCTCTTAATAGTGAGCCCTTTATTCAGCCAGCCAGTCAACTAGGCAGTCACACAGCCAGTTACCCAGTCAGATAGCCAGTCAAAAACCACTGGGTCAGCTAACCATTCAGTCAGGGAGACAATACACAAGCTGCTCAGCCAGTCAGTTACCAGTCAATTAGTCACTCATTCACCAGTCGGTCAGGAAGTCAGTTAACCAGTCAGATAACCACTCAAGTACCATTAAGTCAGTCAACCCTTCAGTCAGCCAGTCAGTCAAAGAGGCAGTCAGCCAGTCAGTTACCTGTCAATTAGCCACTCAGACACCAGTCGGTCAACCAGTCAGCTAACCAGTCATGCAGATAGACAATCAAGTACCACTGGGTCAGTCAACCTCTCAGTGAGCGGATCAGGCAACCAGCCAGTCAGCCAATTAGCCACTCAGTCACCAGTCGGTCAGAATGTCAGTTAATTACTCAGATAGCTACTCAAGTACCACTGGCTCAGTCAACCTTTCAGTCAACCGGTCAGTCAACCAGTTAGTCAGCCAGTCAGTCACCAGTCAATTAGCCACTCACTATCTTTCTGAATATTTTTAATCTATCCTGCTATTTCTATTATAGAATTTTGTAATTATTTATATATCTATTTATTTATCAGGTTTCTGTAATGCTGTATAATCTAGTTAGAGGGCCACAGGTTTGTCAGCTATACAGTGCTACGTGTCCCCCTCTATAAATAAAGTCCTTACTTACTTACTTACTTACTTACCAGTCGGTCAGCAAGTCAGTTAACCAGTCAGATGCTCAGTCAAGTCCAATTGAGTCAGTCAACCTTTCAGTCAGCCAGTGAGACAGCCAGCCATTCAGCCTGTGAGTCAGCTGTCTTCAGATCTGTGAGAAAACGCTAAAATCCAGTTGCCGTCCAATCAATCCTGCGAGATTTGGCCAGAGAGTGAAATACGCCAAGTATTTCTCTCCTCACGTTGGAAACACAGTTTTGCAAAATGTATCTGGAAACAACCCAAAACCAATTTTTTGACTAGATTGCATTGAAATCTGTAAGAAAAAGACTGAAATTTGCTTGATACCCGATGTTTCCTGGGAAATTTGGCCAGAGATTGAAATGGGTCAAGTCTTGCTCAACCCGCGCTGGTAACAGTATCTGCAAGCAAGTCAAAACCACCTTCTTCGAGTAGATTGTGTTGAGACCTATAACAAACCACTAAAATTTGCTTGATACCCCATATTTCCTGGGAAATTTTTCAAGAAAGTGAAATGGGTCAAGTCTTGCTCAACTTCCGCTAAAAACACGGTTTTGGAGAGAGTATCTGCAAACAACTCCAAACCAATTTTTTTAATAGATTGTCTTGAAATCTGTAAGAAAACACTAAAATTCGCTTGATAACCCATGTTTCCTGCGAAATTTGGCAAGAGAGTGAAATGGGTAACTCCCGCTGAAAACACGGCTTTCTAAAGAGTATCTGTAAACAACTCCAAGCAAAATAGATTGTGTTGAAATCTGTGAGAAAACACGAAAATGAGCTTGATACCCGGTTTTTTCCTGCGAAATTTGGCCAGATAGTGAAATGGGTCAAGTCGTACTAAACTCACCGTGAAAACACGGTTTTCCAAAAAGTATCTTCAAACAACCTTAAACTAATTGTTTTGAATAGATTGTGTTAAAATCTGTAAGAAAACACTAAAATTTGCTTGATACCCGATGTTTACTGAGAACCTTGGTCAGAGAGTGAAATGGGTTTAAGTCTTGCTACACTCCTGCTGAAAACAGGGTTTAGCGAAAAGTACCTGAAAACAACCCAAAACCAATCCTTTTTGAAAAGCTTGTGTTGAAATGTGTAAGGGAACACTAATATTTGCTTGATACGTGATGTTTCCTGCGTAATGTGGTCAGAGAGTGAATTGGATCAAGTCTTGCTTAACTCGCGCAGAAAACAGGGTTTGCAAAAAATATCTGCAAGCAACCCAAAACCAATTTTTTTTCAATAGTTTGTGTTGAAATCTGTAAGAAAACACTAAAAGTTTTCTTGATACCCGATGTTTCCTGCGAAATTTAGCCAGAGTGAAATGAGTCAAGTCTTGCTCAACTTGCGGAAAAAGCACGGTTTTGCAAAAACTATCTGCAAACAAGCCAAGAGCGATTCTTTGGAATAGAATGTGTCGAAGGCTATGAGAAAACATTAAAATTCAGATGTCACCCGATTTTCCTGCGAAATGTAGCCAGAGTGAAATGCGTCAAACCATGAGTCAGCCCCTTCAAAGGCCAGTGAGTAATTTATAGGTCGGTAAGTCAACCAATCATTCACTCGGACAGGGACCTATTGAGTTAGCTGGTCAGTCACCAAACCATAAGCAAGGTAAGAAGCCAGTCGGTCCGCTGGTCAGGTACCCAGTGAGTCAGTCAACTAGTCATTCAGTCAAGCAGTCTTCTGTCAGTTAGCCAATCAGTAAGCCAGTCGGTCACTGGTAGGTCAGCAAGTCAGTTTACCAGTCAGTCAACCAGGTACTCAACCAATCAGATAGCCATCAGGAACCAGTGAGTCAGTCCACCAGTCAGTCAACGAGTCAGTCACCACTCTGTTAGTCAGTCACCCGTCGCTTATCAAGTCAGTCACCGGTCGGTTAGAAAGGTAGTAAACCAATCTGTCAGCTGGTCACTCGTCAGTCAGTCGGACAGTCAGTTAGCCAGTCATTCACAAAAGGGTCCACAACTCAGTCAACCATTCAGATACACAGAGACATACCAGTAATTCACTCAACCACTCAGTCAACTAGTCACTAGACCAGTCAATCACTAATGGGTCAGCTAGGTATCGTACCAGATAGTCAGCCGGTCAAGTACCAGCAAGTCTGTCAGTCAGTCAGTCAGTCACTCGGTCACTCAGTCAACCAGTCAGTCAGCAGATCAGTAACCAGTCAGCCAGTAAGTCCATTACCAGTCGGTCAGTAAGGCAGTCCACCAGTCAGTCAGCTGGTCAGGTACCAGTCAATTAGTCAACCATACGTCTGATGCACGATCCTCGCAGTAGATAGCGCTATTTAAGCAATAGCGAAAATCAGACCTGAAAAAAATCAGGCCTGTACGGGATTGGTAGAGCGCTGCACTAGTATCGTAGTAGAGCTCAATTGGTAGAGCGCTGTACTAGTATCGCAGAGGTCAGTGGTTCGAATCCCGTACAGGCCTGATTTTTTTCAGGTCTGATTTTTGCTATTGCTTAAATAGCGCTATCTACTGCGAGGATCGTGCATCATACGTATCTAATACCGCAGTTCAAAACATATGAACTTCATATATTTCATTGTATCTGATTTATCGCTTTCACGGGTTTATTACGAATCAACTTAACGGCCTGCTCCCAGTTGGCTTGTTAGCTCAATTGGTAGAGCGCTGCAATAGTATCGCAGAGGTCAGTGGTTCGAGTCCCGTACAGGCCTGATTTTTTTCAGGTCTGATTTTCGCAATTGCTTAAATAGTGCTATCTACTGCGAGGATCGTGCATCATACGTATCTAATACCACAGTTCAAAATACATGAACTTCATATATTTCATTGTATCTAATTAGTCAACCAATCACACAGTCGAACACTAGACAACCAGTAATAAGTCTGTGAGCAAGTCAATCACCCAGCCATTCAACCAGTCAGGCAACCAGTCAGTCAACCAGTCCGTCAACAAAGAAGTCAGCGAGTCAAGTACCAGTGAATCAGTCAACCAGTCAGTGAGTCACTCAGTCACCAATCAAATAGCCACTTAGTCACATGTCAGTCAAGGAGTCAGTCGACCAGTCAGTCAGTCAGTGAGCCAGTCAATCTTCGTTTAGTAGTTATTAAGTCTTTAACTCAACCATTCAGTCAACGAGTCACTCAGCCGGTCAGGTACTAGTGAGTGAGTCAACCAGTACGTTGGACAGTCAGTTACCAGTTAGTCAGCCACTCAGTCATCAGTCGATCAAAGTGTCAGTAAACAAGTCCAATAGCCAATCAGGCACCAGTGAGTCAGTCAACCAATCAACTACATAATCACTCGCCAGCCACTAACCAGTAATTCCGTCAATCACTGAACCAGTGAGTGAACCAGTTTGTCAGGCGGTCAGGTACCATTGACTCAGTCAACCAGTCAGTCAGCCAGAAAGTCAGGCAGAAAGTCACCTAGTCATCAAGTCAGTCACCAGTCGGACTGCAAGGCACTCGACCAGTCGATGAGCGGCTCAGGTACCAGCAGGTCAACAGTCAACTAGTCAATCAGTCAGGCAGGCAGAGAGTCACCAATCAGTAGGTCAGTAACTCATAAAACAGTCAGCAAGTCAGTCAACCAGTCAGTCAACTAGTCAGTCAATCACGCAGTAGACCAGTGAGTTAGCCAGTCAGTCACCCAGCTAGTCAGACACTCAGTTACTAGTCAGTTAGCCAGTCAATCAGCAGACAGTTAGCAAAGCGCTGAACCAGTCAGTCTGCCAGTCAGGTAGCAGTGAGTCAGCCAACCAATCCGTCATTTCGTCAATCATCAGTCATTTAGCCAGTCAGTTATCGAGTCAGTCACCAGTCGGCCAACACGCCAGTTAGCAAGTGAGTCAACCACTCAGTCAACCACTCAATCAACCATCCAGTCAACAACTAAGTCAGTGAAGGAAATTTAGTCAGTTAGCTGATCAGGTACCAGTGAGTCAGTCAACCAGTCAGTCCCCAGGTCACCAATCAGTCAGTCAGTCAGCCAGTGAGTTAGCTGGTGAGTCACCAGTAGGTCACCAGGCTAGTCATCCAGTCAGTCAACCCATCAGGCAACCAGCCAGTAAGGTGGTCAGCTACCAGTGAGTCAGTCAACCACTTAACCAGTCAGTCACCAGTCAATTCGCCCGTCGTTAGTCAGGCCGTATGTCATTCAACAAGTCAGATGGCCGATCAGGTACCAGTCAGTCAACCAGTCAGTTAGCCAGTCAGGAGCCATAAACTCAGTCAGTCAGTCAACCCGTCAGTCAGAAACTCAGGTACCAATCAGTTAGTTAACCAGTGAGTCACCAGTTAATTAGTCCGTCGTTAGTCGGTCAACACTTCGGTCAACAAGTCAGAAGGCTAGTCAGGTACTAGTGAGTCAGGCAACCAGTCAGTCAGCCCGTCAGGTACCAGTGACTTAGTCAACCCGTCCATCACTCAGTAACCATTAGCTCAGTCAGTCAGTCAACCAGTCAGTGAACCAGTTATTCAGGCGTTGAGGTACCAGTGAGTCAGTCAGGCACTCAGTTAACTAGTCAGTCAGCCAGTTAATCTCAGTCAGTTAGCCAGTGAGTTACCAGTCAGTTAACATGGCAGTCAACCAGGTTTGCAGCTGGACAGGTAACAGTGAGTCAGTCAACCAGCCAAGTCAGTCATAAGTCAGTTAGCCAGTCACTCACCAGTAGGTCAGCAAGGCCGTCAACCTGTCAGTCAGCCGATCAGGTACCAGCCAGTCAGTCAAACAGTCAGTCAGTCAGTCAGTCAGCCAGTCAGTTGCCCAGGCAGTCTGTCAGCCGGTCAGGTATCAGCTAGTAAGTTGACCAGTCAGTCACTCAGTCAATCAGCCAGTCAGTTACCCAGGTAGTCACCGGTCGGTTAGCAAGTCAGTCAACGAGTCAGTCAACCCTTCAATCAACCATTCAGTCAGCAACTCAGTCAGTGACAGGATATTAAGTCACTAAGCCGATCAGGTACCAGCGTGTCTGTCAACCAGTCATTCAGCCAGTTAGCCAGCTAGTCAGTTAGCGGGCCGAGTATCATTGAGTAAGTAAACCAATCAGTCAGCCAGCAAATCATCAGTCAGCCAGTCAGTCATCAGTCAGTCAAACCGTCAACTGGCCAGTTATTCAACCGTCTGTCAGCAAGTCAGTAACTAGTCAGATAGCCAGTCAGGTACCAGTGAGTCGATCGACCAGTCAGTCAGCCGGTCAGGTACCAGTGAGTCAGTCAACTATTCAGTTAGCCAGTCAGTCACTAGTTAATCAACTAGTTAGTCAACCAGTCACTCAGTCGGTCAGGTACCAACCAGTTAGTTAACCAGTCAGTCACCATTCAATTATCCCGTCGTTAGCCGGTCAGCATGTCAGTCAACAAGTCAGATGGCCAGCCGGTTACCAGTGAGTCAGTCAACAAGTCAGTCAGTTAGTTAGCCAGTCAGTCAAGAGTTGGTCCGCAAGGCAGTCAACCGGTCAGTGAATTGATCAAGTACCAGTGAGTAAATAAACCAGTCAGTCGTCCAGTCAGCCATCAGTCAGAGACAAATAACTCAGTGGCGCCGGTTTTGCAAAAACTTTCTAGATACAAGCCGAAACGCACTTTTTTCATTAGAATGCGCTGAAATCTATTAAAAAACAGTAAGTCTAGGTCAGAAGCCATATTTTCAGCGAAATACGACCGAAGAGTGAAAAACACTTTTTTTTCTAGCTCAAATCGGACTCAAAAACAGGGTTTTGCAAAAAGTCTCTTAAAACAAGCCAATACACATTGTTTTCATTAGATTGCGTTGAAATCTATAAAGAAATCACTAGTCAGTTAGGCAACCAATCAGTCAGCACGTCGGTCAAGTAGTCAGTCAAGTAGTTAGTCAACTAGTAAGTCAGGAAAACAGTTAGTCGACCAATTAGTCAACATGTCAGTCAGCCAGTTAGTCACCGACAGGTAAGTCAGTAACAAGTCAGTTACCTAGTCAATTAACCAGTCAGTTAGCCACTCAGGCACCAGGTCAGTTAGCAGTCAGTCAGCCAATCAGTCATTCAACCAGTCAGACGACCAGTCAGTCAACCAGTCAGTCGACTAGTCAGTCAACCAGTCAGTCAACCACTTACGCAAGAGGTCAGTCAGCCAGTCAGCCAGTGAGTCAGCGGTAAGTCGGTCAGTAACAAGTCAGTCACTAGTCAATTAACCAGTCAGTTAACTACTCAGCCATCAAGTCAGTGGGCACGTCAGTCCACCTACAGCCAACTATTTAGTAAGCCAATCAGTCAGCAAAGCAGCCAGTCCGTATCAAAGTCAGACAGCCAGTCAGTCAGCCAGTCTGCCAGTCAGCCAGTCAGCTAGTCAGACAGTCAGTCAAATGGTCATTCAACCTGTCAATCAAACATGCGCTGCCAGTCAACATGTTGGTGAGCCATTCAGTCAGTCAGGCTGTCAGTAAACCATTTAGTCAGCCACTCAGAGGCAATTTAGTCATTTGAGCTGCTAGGGTATAAAAATAATTCCCTGCTGGCAAAGGCAAATTCCAGGCAATGTTTCCAGCGTCAAAAGCAAAGACTACGCTAGAGGCGCAGATTTGTCATTGTTAATAAAGAAATTGAATGCACAAGTTCATTATCACTAATAGGAGTCCTTATAGATAATAAACTTAGTGTTGGTACACACACTGAACACGTCTGTAAGAAAGCAAACTGCAAAATTGGTGTCCTGTTGTGGATGAAGAGCCTATTTCCCGAAAATACGAGGTTACATCGTTTAAAGCGGTAATTATCCCGAAGCTAAACTATTACTCACTTGTTTGGCTATTCCTTAGAGCATCTGATCGGTGGAAATTGGAGATGATACAGGAAAAAGGACTGAGAGCGGTTTTCAAGGACAGTGCATCAACATACGAACATCTCTTAAAGAAAGCAGGATTGCCTACATTACATAATAGAAGACTGCAAGACCTGATGGTGTTAATGTTCAACCTACAAAGTACATCTCTGAATTATTCCAAACAATGGAAACTTATTACAATTTACCTACACCAGAGTTTGTTATACCGAGACGTAATACAGTAACCCGTGGAAAGCATTCTATCGGACATCTAAGGCCTTATTTATGGTGCAGATTACCGGGAAATGTACGGACACAATGTGACTCGAACAGTTTTAAAAGACAAAGTAAGAAAATGGACCTAGAAAGTTTTTTTGCTTGAGAAATGTCCAACTGGCTGTTTTCTGTGATTCTACACTATAATCATTAATTATCATTATTTATTCACTGGTCATTCATAAACTATATCCCAACAATTCATTAACATTATTAACTCTTTATTTCTACCAGTTATAGTATGTATATATTACTTTTATTTTGTTACTTATGTTTTGGTGTCCCCAATTAGCAAAACTGATAAAGTTATATGACACTTGAATAAAGTTTACTTATTTATTTACTTGCATTCCGTAATCTAGCGGGCGGCGTCAGTTTTCTCTGGGTATTCCAACACCTACAGGTTTAAAAAAGTTCTGGGTTAAAATTGAGCTGTATTGTGGACTCGAAAGAGGAAAATTTCATTATCTGTCACAGGTAAAATGTTCTTTGCCGAGGACGTTGAAGACGGGAAGCAATCTGATACTAGCGTAAATGAGACTCACTCCAATTGTTTTAATCTTGTTCCGATCTTGTAATTTTACGGCCCCGAATATCCACGAGTAAATTTTTTAATTAGCTTGTTTATATGAGAACTTTTCTTATCAGGTAGTCATTGCTGTGAAACTTGTTAACTTCGTAGCGGGGATCTCACGTGCAGTTGAATGTAATACTGAAGTATGGAGCCGGCAACAGAATGAAATAGATAGGGTGAACTAGATCTGAGGATCTAGTATGATAAACAATGTGCCATTTAAAATCACCAATACAAACAAAGAATCTTTGTTGAGTTAAGAACGTTCTTCCTAAATTAGTTACAAAATTCACGAAAATTGGCTGGGCTGGAAACTGTTCGCAGCTTAAAACAGTTAGGTCGAAAAAAAGGCCATTCTTTTGATACTTCGGCTAATATTACTTCAGCTGGTGTCGTGCCGTAGAGTCATTTCTGAACACCTACGGACTGTCAGCAATTAGTCCATGGGTCAGAGAGGCTCTCGGTACCACTCAGGAGGACCATAGATGAGTGATATCTGATAAAAGGTTGTGTATATGAAAGACTTTCCAAATTCATTTGACAGCAATCGTGAAAAGGTAGGTTTCCCAATTCTTACCTACTCGTTTGTTTTAAGAATTACTGCTTAACATGGAAACGACGCCAACTATAAAACGGTTATTTCCAGTGCCTTCTTTCTTTAGTATAGTAATTAAATTACTACGTGTGACATTTAACAGCATTTCAAAACAGTGTTTTGGCTAAAAGCCAACATTTTTTTCATTTGATTTGAAAGAAAACTTAAGCGAAACCATGAAGTCAAACTTGCACGCCATCATGGGTAAGTTCCAAGGTAGCGTAGTGTCTCAAAGTTCTTTCGATTCTTAACCTTGCCGTTTTATGACGCTTTAAAAATGACAGTTAATAAACAAAGAACACAAAAATAAAGACTTCAAGGCGGAATTTTCAGTGCTCGTCAGCGAAGACACTTGTAAACGAACAGGTGGCGGTCGATTATTATCAAGATTCCAACGAAACTTGATTGCTATGAACAGACTAAACAAGACGGTTTCACTGCTCGAATTATCGAAATTATAATCATTGGCTATTGTTTGATCTGGCGGAGAGTGCTAAGGAGGAAAAAATTTCACCAGTGAGCTATGAAATGAAATAGCCTTTAAAACAATGAAGCAAAAATTGGAGAAAATTTCTCAAACAACGAAAATGCAAAGAGATTCATGGGTGCAGTGTGGGAAGCAGAGAGCAAAGGCCTCGTGGGGAAGAGCCTAGCGCGGGAAGAACTTAAATAAAGAAACATGCACTTTTGTATTAGGAGATCTAGATTTAAGAAAGGATAAAAACGGATAAAAAGGATAAAAATTTAAGAAAGGATAAAAAGTACTTTTACTGAATGCGTCGACCTGCGCACCCATAGTACCATTAGAAAGGCTTCTATAGCTACGAATGATAGCAGAATTATGTCGCTTTGCATCTCGTGATCTGCCAGCACCTGATGCTTGGTACCGCGGTCAGAGGAGTCTGTTAATGGAAACACAAAATGGAGAAGACGTCTAACTCATGAGACATTACTACTACATTTTGTAAGGCGTTGTAACACACGCTATCATATCACTGGCAGCGCACGTGGGCAATATGAAGCGAATCCTATGTTCAGATTGGCTCCCCGAGCGGGCAAGATGGACCCACGATGGGCTCGCTTTGATCCCGCGAAAGAAGAGAATTGCTAACTTCGTGAGTCTGGGGGCAATGTCGGCGATGTAGTCGCAAAATGTGGCGGAAGACACTCAAAACAAAGAAAACATCAACGACCCAAAATATTGTGCTGTAACAGTCGGCTTTTTCTCCCTCCGAGCTCTCAAAATAAATAAGTAATTTTTGATTCTTAGTAGGCGAAATGTTTTTTCTCTTTAAGAAATCCTTTAAGAGATCCCAACTTGTGCTGTCAAGATATCTAGATATTTACCTCTTTCATTTTTCGTGTTATGTACCCCGACTTCCTTTAGTTCCAAAAAAGCGCAAAAAAGAACTCGGTCAATAAACAGCCATCTTGACTTTCCGCTTGGTCGATAACACATATTTTTCGATGAGGTCATGGTTTTGTAATAAAATAGGCTTAAATTGCAAAACGAAACCCTTTGCCAAAACGCTTAGTCAGGCCGCAAAACACATGATATCGTTCGTTATGCTTTGTTGTATAAACGTCCACAACGCGTCCTTATAGGGTTCTTTAAAACGAACACCTATCTACATGATATATTTAGGCGCCTAGCAAGCGTTCAAGTGAAGGTATTTGTTGCGTGGTTACACCCAACTTTTTCTACAAAATGCAATCGATAAGGTCTATTTTAACGTCACTCAAAGCGTAGAGAGCGACACCGTGTATTTTGTGACCTGGAAAAGCGTTTACGCGAACGTCTCCGTTTTGTGGTTTGATCACAGCTTTTTCTGCAGACAAGGACCCTATCAATAACGTATATTTCAACATCTCACCAACTGTAGCGCGCGGTCTCCGGTAGGTGTTCGGTCTTCAGTTCATAGATACTCTCAGTGCCACTACTATTGAGATTATAACCGATCAGACAAAGTAAACAAGCGCTCATACTTGGAGGGTGAATCTGCCCCGGATAAAACCAATTTTTTCACATGCTATCGAATCGGAAGGCTATGACAAACTGCTTGGGTTTATTCGATCAAGTATATCAGAAAATACTAGGCTACTTAAGATGGTTGATCTATGAGAAAAGACAACTTACTACATACTATCACACATGCGGTCATCAGTGACAGATACTTTATGATTCCAATCAACAAAGTAACATTTTCTGAGGAAATTTGGGACCAGTTTCGTTGACCTACTGCAATGCGAAGATCTCCTCGATAATAATCAAGTATTTTTAATCTACCCATAAAAATTTTAAAGGCCCAGTTGGCCACTGAGGGAATTGCAGTCATGTCGCCTGGGAGTCATTTTGCTAAAGTTTTAGGTGGTTTCGCTAACATTTCGGGTCAGTTGACTGACTTACCAAAGGTTCTTTCGCTAACTTCATGGGTAATTTCAATAATGTCTCTTTCTAGTTTAATTTTATTTGAAATAGCGACAATTCAATTGTTGTAACGTAACCATATGTGCAAGATCGACCAAACCTGGACTGGGATCGAGCTGCTGAAGTCGTCTCAAATCGACCCTGTCGATGTTTCGCATCGATTTTGTAGATGTACCAAATCGAATTCAGTTTGTCATGAATCGACATCTATCAAATCGACTTTCAGTTTGTTTTGAAACCACCTAACCTCGCTACGACTTTGTGGTTGATTAAAACTCGATCAAGTTCTGCCTTACCATGATCTTAGCAATTATACAATAAGACCGTTCCATCCGAAATCAAGGTCATTTATCGAGCCGGCCTACAAACCCGTGATGCACATATTTCAAATAGTATCTACTAAGAATTTTCATGGCCACCAATACCTGCCAAACTATCTGAGGGTGTAATCAATATTCCAACAAAACTTGATGCTTTTCTTTTAACACTCTCGTGACTGGCAATCGCGCTGCGGAGGAAGAGGGAGAAATGCCCGATGAAGAATGTTCCAAGGTATGAGGGTATAGCTATTTAGGCATAGTTGAGACCATTATGAAACTCATCATTCCCCCATGTGACTGAGTCCTCTTATTCAGGCTTATTAAAGAGCTTTATATACCTTGATATTTCAAATATTTCATCACAATTGTATCCTTTTTTAACTTAAGAGAGTGCTTAAAGATTGACTAATGAGTATTTTTACCTGAAACACACGATGCTTTATGTTCTTAAACAATTTCCGGCCTCATTATATGTTAGAGTGGTCGTTTCTAAATATCCAAGATGGCGGAAGCAACACGGCAGATCCACCATGGGGTGCGGATATTAATTAAGATATGTTGTCTTTTTAGCGATGGCATCTAACTTAACTATTGGCTGTGGACCTGTTATTATTTTCTTCATCCATTTGGTGAGAATTTTTTGCAAGAAAAACGTGAAACAAAAATATTTCGGAATTTTACGCTTACACTTGAGTACATTTTAGTGTTGCCATGGGAAAAAGTCGTTGAAACTTAAGTGTAAAAACTCATCTGGAAGAGACCTGTATCCTTGTTATACATAAACACCCTTAAAGAACCGTTAACGCGTTTCAAAAAAATAGTGTTAGCCAGTTATCGTTTGATTTACTGTCAATTTTGTAGAGAGCAGTGAAGTCACTTGATCACGTGATAATACCTGTTCAGCTAGTCATTGGACACTGCTATCATACATAATATTAAACTAGAGTAATTGTAGTTTTCAAAAACGTAGGATACAATTTGTCCCCCCCCCCCCCCCCCCGAGTGGTACTGAAAGGCCATTTTTTGGGCCCTGACCTCTGGACTAAATACCGATGTTGAGGCCGAAATAGATTTAATTTTAGATCGAGCACCAATTCTTAACACACTCCTCAGCAATCGGACTAGATCACCTGTTACAGGCATCACTGTTCCTTCGGCGTTGGATCAAGGAGAGGGTCACAAAGATGTCGTGCATTCTTGAACAGTTATCCAGCCATGCTAAAGGAAAAACGCGCAGGCCTTATGGCAGATTTAGTAAGGCATTTTTAAATAATAAATAAATAAATAATTTAGCAATGGACATTTCACTGGGTGGCTGTTCTTTTCCACTGTTTCCAGATCGAATTGGAATTTGGAATGTTGGTTTTTGTGGAGGGACGAAAACCGGAGGATCCGAAGAAAAACCCTCGGAGCAAGAACGAGAACCAACAAGAAACTCAATCCACATGCATATGTGACGCCAGGTCCAAGAATTGAATCCGGGCCATTGTGGTGGGAGGCGAGTGCTCTTACCACTGCGTCATCCCTGCTCCCCTGCACTTTGAGAACAATTTTTTAGCTAACCCTCGTTAAAAGTTATCATTTCGAGGAAGTTTTCCAAAAATGTTGCAAAGCGCCGGTCTAAACACAAATGAATAAAGGCTGATAGTTTCTAAGGAAACTCTTTGGGGCTACATCGGTGGGGGTAACGAAATAATTTGGATATATCAACAAAGTTGAAATGGTAAATTGACCTCAATAACGATTACAAAAGCTGACGTTTCGAGCGTCAGCCCTTCGTCGGAGCGAATAGAGGAATTATGGGTCGTGTGTGCTTTTAAAGGAAGAAAATAGAGCTACGTTATTGGTGGGAACATGGCAAAGAGAAAAACACGAATAAATTAGTGGAATGAAAAGCGTTCGTTGATCCCTGTGGGATTTAGACTGCCGGTTTGAAAGATTAGCTTTTGTTCAAGAGTTTTACGGCTTTCCCTGCTACCAAAGTTTCCTTAGAAAGACCGCAGATTGCCTTATGTTGCTTAGAATGATTAGGTAAGTTAAAATGTCTAGCGACTGGTTTTCATGCGTCCTTGTCATTCCTTTCCACGTCGCGAAGGTGTTCTCGGAATCGGTCACCTAGTCTTCTCCCTGTTTCGCCGATGTATATCTTTTTGCAATAGGTGCAAGTTATGCAATAGATTACATTGGCGGAGGTGCACGTGAAGTGAACGGTGATCTTAATGGATCGTTTGGATCCCGATATTTTATCAGTGTTGTGAATGAAAGGACACGTTTTGCATCGTGCACGAGCACATTTAAAAGTGCCTGGTTGGTCATTAGTCTGAAAAGAACTTCCGACCAAAAAATTGCCTATGTTTTTGTCGCGTTTGAATGAAATGAGCGGAGGCTGCGAAAAGCTAGATAGCGCTTGTCTCTGGATCGTTTAGAAGTAATTGAAAGTTTTTTAAGAATGATGGATTTAACTGAGTGGTTGTGAAAGTTAAACGTGAGAGTGAATGGAATGCGGTCGGAATCTGTCGTGCCACCGTGTCTCAAAGCGACCGAGGACCAATATTTGACCAATATATGAGGGGAGGCGTAGTTGAAGCTTTGAGTTGATCCACGCAACACTTTTTCTTGTAGCATAATACTTTCAGTGTCCCTCCGTCAAATGATGTCATCTGTTTGATAATCACCGAGCAAAACCGTGCCACAGTGTCTTTCACTCACGACCGAGTCTAATGATTTTCCGTTCAAAATAATTACCATAAGGATTTTCAACGGGGTGGGGGCGAGTCCTCCCACAGTTGTATCTCCGTACACTCTTCCAAGGTAACATATTCTATATTATATAGTGAAAGAGTTTATTAAAAGTGATTCTCGTGGCCGAAAAACAGCGAGAAGGGAACAACAAATTGTGTTTTTGTGATTGAAATTATTTCGACATTCCTGACATACGCTTGAGTATTTTAGAAATACATCAGTATCAGATTGCTTCCCGTCTTCAACGTCTTCGGCAGAGAAAAAAAGACGCCCTACGCTGTGTGTCAATTTTCACAAAGTTCAGCCTAGTTTTTATGTGCGTACATGAAAATCCCCAAAGTAATTTTCATATTGGGGAAAATGATAATATAAAATTTGCTACATAATGCGATATTTGGATTTTGAAATATTGGTGATCTCTAAAAGCGCTTCGTGAGCTCAAAATGAAACGGAGTGAGCTAATCGAGAAATTAAAAGACATGACAAGTTTACTTGCCTAGGCGGAATTCTTAACAAACACAGTGGGGCGGATGCCGATGGAAAAGTGAGAATTGGCAGAGTGAAAGCAGCCTTCCTCCAAATGGAAAATATTTGGGCGTAGCCTAACCTGAAGATCACCATGAAAATCAGGACCTTTAATACCATAGTTAAACCTTCCCTGCTGTAGATTGTGTTGAAATCTGTAAGAAAACAGTAAAATCCAGCTTAAACGCAATGTTTTCAGCGACATTTTGCTTAAGAATAAAAACCCTAAAAACGCGCTAGTGTTGTAATTTTAGCAAAATTTAGCTGTTTTGCAGCTAAAAACGCTGCAAACAAGCCATAACGCAATGTTTTCAGTTACACTAATATAGAATCCGCACGAAACGCCGAAATCAGGCGGAAAGACAAAGTTTTTAACGAAATTCAGCCGAAAGTGTGCAAAAATGTCTCATTTTGGTCACAACACGCTCTAATAGGGCTCAAAAACACGGTTTTGCAAAACGTACGTGCAAACGAGCAGAAACGCACATTTTTCATTACATTGCGTTGATATCTGTAAGAAAACACGAAATCCAGGTGAAATGCAATGTTGTCAGCGAAATTTTGTCAAAAAGTGAAAAGCGCTACGATTGCGCTTAAAACAAGCTCAATTCTGGCTCAAAAGCACGATTTCGCAAAAGGTATCTTGAAGCAAGTGAAAACGCATTTTTTTTAAAGATAGATTTAGCAGAGCTCCAGTGAACGTATTTCTAGCCCTTCACTGTATTAAGAATTCCCAGCACTGGCTATCGAAGAGGTTATCTGGGGGACTAAGGGACCAGTCTGTGTTGGAGAGGAGACGGGGCTGGGGGGAGTGCTCCAACAAATTTCTCCTACGTGTCACCCTCCACTTATAAGCGTAGAAAATTAAAAAGAAGTCAATTTTAACTAAGCGTAAACCTGTTACTTCTTACTTGTCTTTCGACAATTCGCGTTTCGTTATTGATACATGGCGTCCTTTTGAGAGTTTTCTGTTATCTAATTCGGTAACCTATGCTCTAATTGCATATAATGTCAGTGTCTCATACATGATCTTGGCAACTCTGGCTACTGAAGTACAAGTTTATCTTGCACCTCTTTTTCTCGCTGCGAAAGTTTGATTTAAACGGAGACAAGCTAGAACAAGATTATTTTTCAAACTTGATGATTAAGAGAGACCTAAGAATGAAGATGTTTATAGAAGCCTAAAAAAAATAGCTGGATCTCATTTGTACCTGTAAATTACAGAAATTAATTACAAACATCAATCAAGTTTTCTCGTTAGTTTTAAAGTTCAGTTGATGTTGTTATTGGCCTTAAAGGGGTTGTAAATGGTATCTCATGTCAGCCTGTGGATGAATTTCCTGGAAGGTGGAATTGAAGCAACACTCTAACATGAAACACAACAATAAACTTTATTGATCTGAAAAAAGTACTCATTTCACCAACTAGTAAGACCTTCACCGGTTCACTAAGACAAAATGTTAACATGAAAGTTTTTTAAAAGACTTGGATATTTGTTGAATTGGATAACTCGTGCAACAACTCAGGTTATACATTAAATACACAGCTATGCTGTAACAAGCTGACAAATATTTGTAATATACATACATACATACATACATGCATTTTATTGCAGCTCCCTGAAAGGGCTTTTCAGTACAATAATATAAATAAAAATATATGAACATACTAACTTTGATATTTTCTAAAAAATTCTTCAACAAAGATAAATGTAATAATTAAGAACAGATATATTAACATTATTTATTTAAATATTGTGTAATGCATCTAAACTAGTTAAGTTCCTTGAGTCATTACTTAAACCAATTCAGATCCTTACACCTCTAGATGCAAAGCGACGCTGTCTGGTTGCCAGGCGACAACGAGGAATACTTAGGTTGTTTGGAGATCGTGTTACCCCGGTACATACAGAGGATCTCATTTGTAGCTGTTCATATAAATATTCAGGCGCAAGGTTATTTAAGCATTTAAAGACCATCACTACGTCATTAATATCTAGTCTATCTTTTACCTTGAGTATTCTTAGTGACTTGAGACCTTCGCTAATATGGTCGATTTTTTTAAGTTCCAGAATATTTGTTACTGAAAATTTTTTGCCTACACCAAAAAGCAGTAAAAACGCTTAGTGAACACAAAACTTTTAGTAAGTAATAGAAGTGTTGGTCTGTCTAAAAGATGCTTAATTCTGTTTATATGTATTAACTGATTAAAGCCACTTGAAACTGTTTTAGCAATATGAGTATCGTATGAAAGACTATAATCTGAATATACTCCAAGGTCCCTAGCAAAGGAAACCGGTGATGTAGTTTCATCGAAAATAGAACTGGTGGTAACTGCTTAGTAAGTTGCGGTAGGCCAACAACCATTAATTTGAATAGAGGCTGATAGTTTCTAAAGAAAATGTTTGGGGCTGCGTCGGTGGGGGTAACGAAACAATTTGGATATATCAACAAAGTTGAAATGGTAAATTGGCCGCCGTAACGATTACAAAAGCTGACGTTTCGAGCGTTAGCCCTTCGTAGGGGCGCATCAGTGAAGCCCTTCGCTCCGGAGCGAAGGGAGCGTCGGAGCGAATCAGTGAAGCCCTTCGCTCCGACGAAGGGCTAACGCTCGAAACGTCAGCTTTTGTAATCGTTACGGTGGCCAATTTATCATTTCAACTTTGTTGCCAAATTATTGTGTTATATAAGAGTTTGTTTTTCACTCATTTTCCTGCTTATATGAAGAATATGTTTTCGCCCCTGTCCTCTTCCAATAATCTTCGTGGAAACTACATTATGCTCTTAAGAGCCCGTGACTGTAAATATCGAGAATCGTTGGCCAGGCTGAAAAAATCGAAAACTCTGATAATTTGCCTGGAAAACCCTTTTAGGCCAAGGTCATGAATTTGCATGATGCAATTCAGTTCTAGAAATCGTACTTGAGAGCTACGAAGTAAACAAGATAGTCAGAGATGGTTAAAACAATTAGTTGATATGGAAATGATGTGAGATTATACAATAAAAAATCCGTAGACATTGCTGAAGAGGGCTGTAAATTAATGTGTAGATACGAAATTTTCTGTTAATTTGAATTGCAGAAGACTTTGTTACTGTTGACTCGCTATTTCAACAGCACTACCTACATCTAACTATAGATAAGGGCCGCTGTACAGTTCGCCATTTTTGTTGACTAGGTGTTTATTATCGACATTATTCTTAGTTGAATAGCTACGTTTTCTGCAACTGCGATGATATTTCTTTTGAAATACCTTGGATATCTTGAAAAATGTTGTGCGAGTAAACAAAGTCACGCAACACCGCAAGCTTCTGCTGTGTAGTTTTTCATCTCAAGATAACAGCCCAATTATTTTTTATGCTATTTACTCTTATCTTTTTCGGAAAAATGGCCACATTTCTGTTATAAAACTTAATAAAAAGGACTTATGTCGTGGTAACAATTATGCCGTGTTGCAGTCTGAGCGATAATTCTCTAGGATGCAATCACGGTGTTTTTCTTAAAGAGGGGGGTGAATAGGGGTATGCAAATCCGCCGATCCGCTACGATTTGATAACCAAATCCGTCAATCCGTTAAAAAAATTGTTAAATCCGAATCCGTTCGTTAAAAAAAAATTGTTAAATCCGAATCCGTTCGTTACTTGTCACGTAAAAAGGTGAAAAACGCACCTTGAGCTGTTGTGTGTCAGCTAGGCAATTTTTAAAATACGGTCTAACACTTTTTATAGGATCTTTAACTGCCAACTAAAATGATCTACCTTTACATTAGAAATCTGTTGTTGATCCTGACTTGTCGTCCAAAGCGTGTCGTGGTCCTAATAGGAAAGTGGACCGTCTATCAAGTTCAGAAATACTTGAATATCCATCTTCTGGTTCCTCGTCTTCGTTTGTACTTGAGTCGTATTCTGGGACCTCCTCCACATTCTCGGGATCACTCTCGCCTGTTTGAACTTCCTCTTCGTTCTCGTTTACTTCAGAAGACTCCGAACCTTCAGACAAGGCCAGGTCGACTCTGTCTTCAGATATCTGAAGCTGTCTCTGGTAAATCATTTCCGGCATCGTTCCATGTCTAGCCATGGTTGTTTCCTGACGGTTTGTTCTTTGCCGAACAGCAGCTCCATACGTTAAGGCGTAATTACGCATTTCTTCCACTGCTTTTTCTGAGAGTTTAGCTACTGGGAGTTATGGAATAGAGGGAAGTGTAGCTGAGGGGATTCTGGGCTAGGGTACCAGGAGCTCTTTTCACTGGTGTAATAATACACTGTCGAAGACGGGAGCCGTTTCGTACTCTCTTTTATTGTATTTCCAAGGTCCCTACAGTATTCCTTTTTTGGTAACAGCGGATGTTTGATGTGGCTGGTAGAGTGCAGGTGTTCAACGTCAAGGGTCATGCAGCTTAGGAGGTTAGTGGCATCAAAAGAAAGAGAGTAAAACAGTGACTTCATTCTGTCCAATCCCCAGTGTAACATATCGACCGACCTCACAGTTACGGTGGACACCGTGCCTTGGGGTCCATTCAGTGTCATCTCAGAGCATCCCGTTACAAAGCGAACTGACGTTTCATACTCAGCGAGTATCTCTTTGCATTCCTTGACCTTTTCTGTTGCCTCTGGTAAAGTTCTTAGTGGAGGAGATTGTCCTTTCTTATGCACAGAAAAAGCATCGTAAAGCTTGCCTACGGACTTTAAAAATCTCGCTGTTTGGGAAAGAGCCGTGATTATTTTCAACGAATTTGATTGAGCGTCGCAAATATATAAGACGGAGTCAAACTCAACACAAACACCGACTGGTTGCGTGAACTGGCATTCCAAGTCGGGACCATCTTGACTTCCTTCAACTTTGGTTCCAGCAAATATCTGAGCCCCTCCCTCTTCATCAATTTTGAAGAGACTTGCTTCATCTTGATCTGTGAAAATGATTCCTCTCTGAAATGGCGCAATGGTGCATCGTGCGTTTTGTGATCTGTAAACGACTTGGCTTTTACACGAGGCGAGTTCCATTAGTGTGTCACTGTGTGACACAAACAACTTGTTGTTGTTCACACAAAGGCTGACAACAGAATCCCAATCGTCCCCATAGCCAATGATGCAGTGGACATATATTGCACATACCCCATCAGTCCGTCATACTTGAGCTGTGCACTATGTATTTTCTTGGAATGTGAGTCTGCTAGGAACAAAAGTTCTCTATCAACTAACGCAATCGCCTGAATGTGCGCCTCGATAGCCTTGTCCATGAAGTTTACCTGGTTTTTGCCATGTCCAAGTGATGCGTATTCTGCCTCTTTCCTCTTAAGATATTTCCTTGCTTCTTTACGCACCTCCGCCAGTGTTGCAGTAAATGGCGAACCAAAGCGTTCTTTCAGAGTCTGTAAGCATTTAACTGATGTTATCTTGCTTGAATTCAGGTACACATGGTTGTCCTCAAGTTCGACGATTAAGACGACCATCCGACGAGTTCAAAAATGCGACGTTGCTCTCGCAGTGTACTTGAGTTGAGCAAGATTCCTCTTGATAATAGATATATTTTGTCGACAGGACTATGTAGACGGGCGCGGTAAAGAGTGGAAGAAGCCAATTTGAGTCCCATGAAAGAAGCAGAAGCCATCCAAAGTTTGCAATGGAGACACTAATTGGAGACGGGTACATGCCCAGGCGATTGTTGTCGGTCAATTTATCAAGCTCTGGAATTAGAGTGTGGCAGACATAACAAACGCTTGACAAGAAAGAAGTTAATCCATCACTGCATAATGTTAAGACTTCCGAAGGGTCTTGGCGGTCCTCATTCTTTACCTGGTCATTCCGTGGTAGAAGCTTTCTTACTTTAGACTTATAGTATCGAAAGTAGCGCGGTTTCGTAGAGTGCGAAGCAAACCAATGTTGCTACGCTCATTGTTAAGCTTCAGCCACCAGTTGCTGAATGACGCTTTCAAACTTTTTCCCACGTGCACACAGTCAGGTAGTACAGTTAAAAGAGAGATTTCAGGATCCATACCCCCTTCTTCTACACTTTCCTAATCATTTCAAAAGCGCCCTTGTTGCCTGTCTCGCAGTCTGTCGTCGCAACAAAAATCGCTCGCTTGACACACTTCTTTCTGGTCAAGGCAAGTCGTACAAGCACGTAGCATGTAGGTGGCTTACTTGACCTTTCTCTTTGCATTCATCGCACACGTCCTTTATATCAGAGCAGGTCTGACAAAAGTTTTGGCAATGTTCAAAGCATTTTCCAAGTATGCTCTTTGATGACGAAGCCCGACTTTGGCAATATTTACAAGTTTGTAAGATCTTCACCTGTTCTATCAACACATTGTGGAAAGACTCGACCGTTTTCCCGGACCTCGTGGAGTACTCAACAGCACAAAGTAGGCTACACTTACTGTCAATGCTTGTGACAGAGGAGACTATTGCTTCGGTGACCAGGTTTTCCTTTAAAAAAATCTGCACTTGGCTTAGGGTTCCTTCTTACATAATCAATGTCAATGTTGAATGTTAAACCGACATTTCCTTTATATCGCTCATCAAAGATGAAATTTAGAGGCCTTTGAATCAATTTATTTTAGCCACAAAATTACTGCTTTGGTTGTTAAACGTTTTCATAAATTAAAAACTCACCACACGTGTTTACGTAGCTTGCTCACACTTTTGCAAGTGACGGAATCCACTTGGCAGCGAAATTTATTTTTTGGAGTGTAATCATCGCCTTTTTCATTGTAAAAGAATGCATCGCATTCTATTATCGTCAACTCCATTATTACCTATTGAACACGAACAGATACCTGAGTGAGATCGGCGTACCGTCTACAATATACCAGTATGGTCGGCATGTACCACGGGGTTTCCTTCAAAGGTCGGCAAACAGTGCTTTAGAAGTGTACTTCAGATCACTTACCAAATATGTTCCGTGAAAAACTCCCTGGAAAACTGGACAACAACAGCGCAAGAGACCATGGCTTTCCCATCGAGTGCATCGCAATCAGTGAGGTACAGTGTCACGGATAAGGGTGCGAACACAGCAGACCTCCCAGTGCGTTACTGTTTCCCTGATGCGTGACATGCAGAGAGTCTCGTCCGTGACAAAAAATACACATACTCCGAAACAACGCATTTCTGACGATCGTTCAGATCCACGATCCGAACTTCCTCACAAGCAAAAATCCAAAATCCGGACCTAAAAAATCGATGAAACCGCGAACCGTTGCAATTTCAGGATCCGCAAATCCGTTAAAATTTCGCTCTAAATCCAAAATCCGGGTAAAATAATTCTCAGAATCCGCCGATCCGTTAGCCTATTCACCCCCCTCCCTAAAGGTAAACACGTGCGAGGTTTTTCACAGAGCATAAAAAGAATACGATGTCATTCTGTAGCTTTGTTTCTCTTCTTGGGGGGGGGGGGCTTGTGGTGCAAGCTCTGGGATTCCTGTAGTGACTAGTGTTAGACAGTCTTGGGGAACACAAAACTGTTCCCCCACGCAACAGAAGATTAATGACATCAGTAAACTGAACAACTTCAGATTTTATCCCGGTGGAATGAGGGTGTGGCAGACATTTGATAAAGGCCCCGGCAAATGCATCTCTTTGGAAGGAACAAATGGCAAACCTTACGTTATATTCTCTTTCCAGTTTCTAGCTATAATGTAGCATGATCTCTCTTTAGTTTTGAGACTAAAAAATTAAGTGAGGGAAAGCTTAAAATCAAGATCACTTGAAAACATCAAACCTGGCGCCAGTTTTTGTTATAAAAATTTATTTCAATTTTTTTTTATTTCGAACGCTATACTGGAAAAAGAAACTTATACTTCATTTAGGTACCAGTGCACAAGCTGCACCTAACGCTATCTTCGCTGTGGGAAACGCACCAAATCTCGCTCTGGATAATTTCTAGTTGTGTTTGATTTTGTCGCTAATCATCTTTCATGTTATTATTCTCCACAGAACGCCATTAACAAAATATCCCCTCGATGAATTTAAAGAGATCGCCCCAAGGAGAGACCTTAAAGAGCCTAGTAAAACTTACACAACGGAAGAAGAGGACTATGGTCGTGAAGCGAAAGGCGATGTTCGAGTGTTTCCACGTCCAAAAGAGGGCGACAAGCATAGTTTCCAAAGGCATTCTTCTCTGGAAAAGCATCTCGCGTTCGGAACATGTACAAAGACGGTTGAATGGGAGACACTTCTTGATAAAGCGAAGGTTATATATGCTGCAAGGCTCGAGGAAGGTTCAAGTTCCGTGCCAACTATTCCTCTACCTCCTGAAACCTGTCCTCGTAGCACTGGATATGTGAAACCATCTGAGGGCTTCGCTTTAAAACAAGTTAAGAAAGCTTACCGGTTTAACGAAAAGCAACGAGAATGTCTGAGTGTTAGATTTACCATCAAACGAGGAAGTGGCAAAAACGTCGACGCGAAAATGGTTGCAACAGAAATGGGAAGAGCAAAGGGATCGAAAGGGAAGCGCTTGTTCAGTGTCTCCGAGTTTTTGAGGACTCAACAAGTAGCTTCATTTTTTCCAGAATGGCAGCAAAAGTGAAACAGCAGGCAGCCCTCTGCGCACAAGCTGTAACTGAGGAAGACATGGTTGCTATGGAGGAAGAATTTAATTTGTCAAATGCTAAGGAGTCTAATTTTTAGCAGTTAAATTCAAATGTAACCTGGGGTTGATCAGAGAAAAAAGACATCTTACGTATGATGTGCGATCCTCGCAGTAGATAGCGCTATTTATGCAATAGCGAAAATCAGACCTGAAAAAAATCAGGCCTGCACGGGACTCGAACCACTGACCTCTGCGATACTAGTGCAGCGCTCTACCAATTGAGCTAACAAGCCAACTGGGAGCAGGCCGTTAAGTTGATTCGTAATAAACCCGTGAAAGTGATAAATGAGATGAAATGAATATATGAAGTTCATATATTTTGAACTGCGGTATTAGATACGTATGATGTGCGATCCTCGCAGTAGATAGCGCTATTTATGCAATAGCGAAAATCAGACCTGAAAAAAAAATCAGGCCTGTACGGGACTCGAATCACTGACCTATGAGATACGTATGAGGATCGCACATCATACGTATCTAATACCGCAGTTCAAAATATATGAACTTCATATATTCATTGCATCTCATTTATCACTTTCACGGGTTTATTACGAATCAACTTAACGGCCTGCTCCCAGTTGGCTTGTTAGCTCAATTGGTAGAGCGCTGCACTAGTATCGCAGAGGTCAGTGGTTCGAGTCCCGTACAGGCCTGATTTTTTTCAGGTCTGATTTTCGCTATTGCATAAATAGCGCTATCTACTGCGAGGATCGCACATCATACGTATCTAATACCGCAGTTCAAAATGTATGAACTTCATATATTCATTGCATCTCAAGACATCTTACATCGCTCTGCTCGAAGACCATGTTAGATGCTGCTCATGCAGTGCAGTTCAAAAGGAAAATGGAAAAAAGGCTGCATCAAAAAATTGAGTTTTCTATGAACGTTGATATAAAACGGGGGCCATGGAGCAAATTTTAGATCGGAGGAGCTATTTTAGTTCCCGCGTAGTCTGAGCTCATTGACACCAACTTACCTATGAGGGTCCTGGGGCCTCCCCTTCGAGAAGAACCTCCTTTTGTCTGTTTCTTAGTGCGCCTTTCTTAGTACAGAAAGACTGCTAGATAGAGTGTCCTGGGATATGCTTCCCCCTGCAAATTTTGAAATCTAGAACTAGAAATTTTGAAATCTAGAATTTCTGAGATCATCGGAAACGCGCTTCAGTCATAGGAAAAATTAGTCAATTTTTTTTAATTACAAAGATTAAGATAAATAATAATGATAATAATAAAGGGTGATAGTTTCTAAAAAAAACTGTTTGGGGCTTCGTCGGCGGGGGTAACGAGATAATTTGGATATATCAACAAAGTTGAAATAGTAAATTGGCCACCGTAACGATTACAAAAGCTGACGTTTCGAGCGTCAGCCCTTCGTTGGAGCGAACAGAGGAATTGTGGGTTGTGTGAGCTTTTAAAGGCAGAAAATGGAGCTACGTTATTGGTGGGAACATGGCAACGAGAAAAAAACCAATAAATTAGTGGAATGAAAAGCGTTCGTTGATACCTGTGGGATTTAGACTGCCGGTTTGAAAGATGGGCTTTTGTTCAAGAGTCTTACGGCTTTCCGTGCTACTAAGTGTAAGGAAAGACCGTAGATTGCTTAAAATGACTAGGTAAATTAAAATGTCTGGCGACTGGTTTCGATGTGTCCCTGTCATTCCTTTCCACGTCGCGAAGGTGTTCTCGGAATCGGTCACCTAGTCTTCTGCCTGTTTCGCTGATTTAGATCTTTTTGCAATAAGTGCAAGTTATGCGATAGATTACATTGGCGGAGGTGCACGTGAAGTGATCAGTGATCTTAATGGATCGTTTGGGTGCCGATATTTTCTCAGTGTTGTGAATCAAAGGACACGTTTTGCATCGTGCACGAGCGCATTTAAAAGTGCCTGGTTGGTCATTAATCTGAAAAGAACTTCCGACCAAAAATTTGCCTATGTTTTTGTCGCGTTTGAATGAAATGAGCGGAGGCTGCGAAAAGATAGTGCTTGTCTCTGGATGGTTTTGAAGTAGTTTCAAGTTTTTGAGAATGATGGATTTAACTGAGTAGTTGTGAGGGTGAAACATGAGAGTGAATGGAATGCGGTCAGAATTTTCCTTTTGTGACGTTTGAAGTGCTAAATGTCGATCAACAAATTGGGCGCGGTGGTAACCCGCTTAAACGACAGAAACAGGGTAACCACGTTTATCGAAAAACTGGCACATTGACTCTGATTGGCAGTGGAAATCAGAGTCAACGCTACATAAACGACGAAGTCTTAGAAACTGAGAAAAAGGAATGGAATTCTTAACGTGAGATGGACGCGAAGACGAATAAAACAGGTAATTATGTGAGTCTGTAGATTTGTAATACACACTAGTGCATAAACCATTCCCTTCAATTGAAACTTTCATGTCTAAAAAGGATAAAGAACTCTCAGAAATCTCCCAGGTATATTTCAGAGCCGGGTGAAAAGAATTGACAGCGGTTATGAATTGAGTGAGCCCCTCTCTGGTAGAGGAGGTAGCGCCGATACAGTCGTCGATGTAGCGACCGTAGAGTTCAGGTTTGGAGTCGCTGTATTGGCTGAAAAACTGTTGTTCGACAAAACCTACAAAAAGATTGGCATAGCTAGGTCCCATCTTGGCACCCCTGGCTACACCATTGATTTGTTTGAAGAAGTTGTCCCCGAATGAAAAACAATTGAGTGTGAGCACTAGTTCGGCTGAGCGTAGTAGTGTTTCAGATTTAGGTTCCTTAACAGTACGTTGATCAAAGAAATGTTTAAGGGCCAGAAGGCCTTCACCATTAGGAATGACAGTGTAAAGAGACGTAATATCCATGGTGGAAAGAAGTTTGGTTTGGCCAAGGAAATTAAAGTCAGGAAAACTTTGAAGAGCGTGTTGGCTGTCTTTGATATATGATGGTAAAGTTTTGACGATGTGAGCCATAATTTTGTCTAGATAGCTGGAGATAAGTTCCGTAGGGCAACTGCAAGCCGAGACAATGGGCCAACCCGGGTTGTTAGGTTTGTGAATTTTAGGTAAAAAGTATATACAAGAAGTTCTAGGAGTGGTTATGATGAGATTTTTCGCTGTGACCAGCAATTCTTGTTTAGTTATGAGTTGGTTGATCATATTCTTGATGGTGAGGTAGAGGTCGGTGCGCCAAACAACGACCGAGCCGCCCTTGTCGGCCGCTTTGATAACTATATCTGCGTTTTCTAAGGCTTTTTAGAGCCGACCACTCTTCATAAGAGAGATTGGAAAATTTGGTAATACGATTGAAATTAAGTTTGTTGATATCGTGGCGACATTTTTTTTATAAAAAAGTCTAATGATGCGAACTGGCCCCCGGGGGAGTCCATTTGGACTTTCGAGTCTGAAGTGTTTCCAAATTTTCTTTGTTTGAGGTGTTAGAATTATCCTCTTTGTCGTGAAAAAAGGCTTTTAATTGAACGCGGTGAAGGAATTTTTCTACGTCTTGATTAATTGAGAATTCGTCCGTTGTTTTAGAAATGGGAACGAAGTTTAAGCCCTTACCAAGGACGGATTTTTCTGAATCGGAAAGTGCGAGGTTTTCTGGAAGGTGACTACAGTTTTGAGGCTGGTGACGAGTGGTTAGCGATTTGAGGACCGATAAGTTGGTCAAGTTTTTGGGCCTTAATTTGGTTCAAATGATTGAACAGTTTCGAATCAGTTTCCTGAATTTTGGCACGGATAGATTGTAATGAAACTGCTGAACAGATTTTGGAAAGTTCAGAGCGGCAATGTGGGACCTGTTTGGTGAGGTAATTACGTTTTTGGCACATAGGTCTAATAGTAATTCTCATGATGTTATGTGAAAAAGAATTTTGGGCGCACTTAATTTGGTGATGGTATTGTTTGGTGAATGAAGATGCATGAAAATTGGAGCGGAAACCCTAGGGAATAACTTTAGAATAAAGGCAATGACCGATGAAGTTTATGTGGCTACAAAACCTAGTTTTGGTGAAAGTGAGAATGGCTAAACGGAATGCTAGATCTTTAATAATAGGGGAAAAGGGAAAAGATAACTTAGAATTTCCTGGTGTAGCTCCTTTGTGAGTTTCTTGAGGCTTGGCATGGTCCACTGTTCTGAATGCTGTGGATTGGAAAAATGCTAAGACAAAAGTTAGTGGTCGCAGCAATCAAAATACAAATGAAAAAAGGCCGATAGTTTCTAAAGAAACTGTTTGGGGCTGCATCGGTGGGGGTAAGGAAATAATTTGGATATATCAACAAAGTTGAAATGGTAAATTGGCCACCGTAACGATTACAAAAGGTGACGTTTCGAGCGTTAGCCCTTCGTCGTAGCGAATAGAGGAATTGTGGGTTGTTTGTGCTTTTAAAGGCGTGTTTTTCTCGTTACCATGTTCCCACCAATAACGTAACTCCATTTTCTGCCTTTAAAAGCAACGATTGGCAACCGTAACGATTACAAAAGCTGACGTTTCGAGCGTTAGCCCTTCGTCGTAGCGAATAGAGGAATTGTGGGTTGTGTGTGCTTTTAAAGGCGTGTTTTTCTCGTTACCATGTTCCCACCAATAACGTAACTCCATTTTCTGCCTTTAAAAGCACACACAACCCACAATTCCTCTCTTCGCTCCGACGAAGGGCTAACGCTCGAAATGTCAGCTTTCGTAATCGTTACGGTGGCCAATGGCAGATATTAGATCTGAGCCCGCGTAAAAGCGGTTTTGTCTGAAGATGCACGGAATCGAGGCACTTGGGCCAAAGGCTTTGTAAATTCTCAAAGGTATCACTGTATATTTCAAGATAACTCGCATTTTACGCAATGTTTTTACTTTTATCGAGAATCTGAAGCATTCAAAAGGCAAAGATAGCAATGGTTAGACATTGTATTGTATTTGGATGCAACAACCGGAGCGATAAACCACATTGCAAGCATCTTTCGTGGCATTCACTGCCACTGAGCAACAAGAAACTTCTGGCGACTTGGCTAGTCAAGATTAAACGGGAAAACACGCCCGTAAGTAAAAATTTCTTTTATGCAGTGAACCTTTTGAAAAGGAAGACTCTTCCAAGTCATATGCTGGCCGGAAAGTAAGTCTTAAGTCAGACTCAGTTCCGACAATATTCAGTTTCTCCGAGAAGAAAACCAAAAGGAAGGCTCCGAAGGAAAGACGCTCGATTGATGATGACTTTCCGGCCAAGATGTTGCAGTGTGGTTTATCGCTCCGGTTGTTGCATCCGAATGCAATACAATATCTAACAATTGCTATCGTTGCCTTTTGAATGTTTCAGATTCTCGATAAAAGTAAAAAAATAGCGTAAAATGCGAGTTGTTTTTAAATATACAGTGTTACCTTTGAGAATTTACAAAGCCTTTGGCCCAAGTGCCTCAATTCCGTGCACCTTTAAACAAAACCGCTTGTACGCGGGCTCAGATCTAATATCTGCCATTTACCATTTCAGCTTTGTTGATATATCCAAATGATAATAATAAATTGTTCTTAGTGGGGCTACAGCCCACTCAACCCCATACCTCCCCGGTCCCCGTATTAAGGGAGCAAAGCGGAAATGAAAAAGTCCCCTTCGAACCGCACTTGGCAGTAAGCCTGAAGTCAAACAGGATCAGGCCGGCGGGATGTTGTTCTATAAAGACTCATAAAAGAATTTATACAAATAATTTAAAACAAGATATATAGGACTGGATGTTCTAGAATGGAGTTTTGACGAAAAAAAGGATCGTGTCCGCTTTTCTCGGCAACTTCACCTTTGATCCAACGTGACAATTGTCGCGCAATCGAAACATTTTGCTTTTCGTCAAGAAAGTATCGAGAAAAAAAACAAAAACCTCATTGGCTTGAAAAAGAATTAAACGCTATTAAATACTGGTCATTATTCTTGTACGTTTTATGTTGAAGCCGTCAAAGGAGCCCTTCCTACAACAGAACCATTAGGCAGTACGATTTCTACAACTGATTTACATCATGCAAATTCTTGACCTCTGGCCATAGTGTGTCGCAAAGCTTTATGTTTTGCCGGCACTTTTCTGAATTACCCAAATATTTTATTACATATTATTTTAGTATAAGGACCAAACTTTGCGCCAGGATTTAGTTTGACAAGATGCCACACATACCAAGACACGTTTTGATGGTTTGAAGCTGGTCGATTTTTCGCCTTTCGCAACAAGCGTTTGACAGCACTTAGTTAAAAAATCATGTGAGTTTTAAAATTAAACCAAAGCTCCTTAAAATGCCGCATATAAAATCAAATTAATTATAATTTGAAGTAAATCACCCCCGATTTCTTACGAACCATCCTCCCTCAGTACTAGCACACTAAAACTGCTCAATTTTACTGTATTTTTTGCATAGTTCATTAGGTAAAAACCCGAATTTTCGTTCCTCATTCCCTCGGACACATTTGATTTTTCAAACTTTGAAATATTTTTTTGAACATATCTCCCTAAAGGGGTTTTCCAGGCAAATTATCAGAATTTTCGATTTTTTTAGCTTGGCCAGCAATTCTCGATATTTACAGTCACGGCCTCTTATCTCCTTCTCTCACTTTTCAGCTAAGCAGTGGAATGCACTGCCGGACCTTTTTCGTTATCTCATTCTTTATGACTGTGCAGGTCATATGGAAGGTACATTCCTGTATAGGAACGCACATTTTAATTATAAACAATTATTGGATGAGGTTTTTGTGATTATTCCGGATATCACAAAAACCTCATCCAATAATTGTTTTATTGTACATTGTCTTAAAGAAAATAACGCCAAACGGATTATCGCCGGAACACAGTTTATTTTCGAACACTTAGAAACGTACAACTCAACGTGTGGTGAACAAATTTTCACCGTCTTTTGAGCTAATTCCTTTTTGTCGTGTGGCTCCTGGATATTTTTCTTTTTAAGGTATTCGCAGAACAGTTCCTTCGCCACTTTTGTCGATCTTTTAGTATTTTCCGAATCTTCAGCTTCAAGTAATTTCTCAATTTCTCAAAAAAAAAAGAGAAAAGTAATTTCTCATCTTCTCGCTGGGTCGATGAAGCGAATCGAGAAGCCATTCTTACTTCGCTGTCCGTGAGCTTGACATTGCTCCATCGGAAATCATGCATTGCGCGCACAACCTATAGATTATTCACTAATCTGTAGGTGCAGATTAGTCAATAATCTGTAGGTTGCGCTGTTTCCCAGAATTAACTGTGTGCATTTAGCCAATGAGAAGACAGATGGTGAGTTCAATGAATAATAATCTCAGTAAACTGTCAGAATATCAAACCAGGATGTACTTACTAAGTGCTCAAGTTTCCCAGTTAGTCACCATGAGAAAACATCAAATGTTACATACATACTCAAATAATTAACTGAATCAAAAGCTTTTCTAGCCTGCTTCCTTTGATTGTGCTCCAGAAACAGTAATTGATGTTGAAGAGAAAGGAATAACGTCGTATGAAGGTGTTCCTTGCGGTAATAACCCTAATTATCTAGTGGGTGGAAATAAGGCCCGAAAAAATAATTCAGGCCAGTACGGGATTTGAACCCATGCTATACTGGTGCAGTGCTCTACCAACTGAGCTAACAACCAACTGGGTGCTGGTCGAAGTCATATAAATCAATGAATTTTGAATATATGAAAATCATATATATGTACTGGAGTTTCATGAAATACGAACCAACAGTAATGACTGGCTCCCAGTTGGCTTGCTACCTCAGTTAGTAGAGCACTGCAATGGTGTCACAGAGGTCATGGGCTCAAATCCAGTATGGGCATATTTCCACCTATTAGATAAGTACGGTTATTACTGCGAGGAACACTTTCATACATTTCATGAAACCACAGATATTCAAAATTCGGGACTAAAGCTTGTAATGGACGGCAAGTGGCTTTGAATACAGGCGAGTGCTCCACTCGAATGCTCCTTTAATTCATGCTCTTACTACTATATATCTACACTCGCTCTCCTAGCTCGCCTCGTGCGTTAACATACGGGCCCTAGCGTATGACTGTATTAGGTAACGACACTACATCTCTCCCCTCTTTGAAGCAAAAACCCGCCTAGCATGACACGCGACTTGAAAGGAAACAAAACAAAGTGAAACGACTTTCTAGCTGTTTCAAAGTCCTTAAGGTCTAACAGGATTGCAGAAGTGCTCAATGTTTCTAAAGCTTAAAGGAGTCCAAACACAACTGTAAACAAAGTCTTCAACAGTTCACGTGCTGTCCGCTTTCAGCCAGAAACATAGTCGTCCAATTTGACTGGGCACGTTTGCACACGCAGCGGATAGCGTCTCGACGGTGGGACATCAGACTGCATCGGTGCATCTGCGGCTTCAGGTGTAACATCAGGTGTAACGTCAACAGGATCCTTGCCGGTCTCTGTAGTAGCGTTTTCTTCTGCTGCCACAGGGACATTCTTGAAGAACAAAGAGTTCCTTGTCACCTGAACGCCATCGTCATCTTGTGCAGTCACCATGGATCCCTTCTTCCCTACGACGATGTGCGGCCTGGGGTCATACGGCGTGTCACTTTTCTTCTTAGAGTCGTCTTTCTTGACAAACACCGTGTCGCCTTCTTTGACGGTTGACGGCTTTACATAACGCTTGTTGTCTGCGTGCTTCTTAATCTTAGCCTTCGCTGACCGATCACGTTCTCGGATCTCCAGGTCTGAGCGGGGTGTTGTCAACTCGGGAAGTTTCGTCTTCATCGGTCTTCCAAATAGTGCTGTTGCTGGAGCCACTCTCGTTGTAGTGTGTGGTGTGGCGCGGTAGTTTCTTAGTAGCCTGTTTAGCTCCTGTTTGGGGTTCTTACATTCTAACTTCGCTGTCTTGATGACTTTCTTTACGGTGCGCACAAATCGTTCGACTTCTCCATTTGCTCTGGCCCATTTTGGAGTGACTTTCGATGCTTGAAGCCAAGGTCGTCTGCAAATGACGCGAATTCCTTGCTGTTGAACGGGGGACCGTTGTCGGACTTGACTACGTCTGGAACTCCAAATTCCGAGAACACTTTGTCTAGCGTAGGTATTACCATTGCTGCTGAGGTCGATTTTACTATCTCTACCACTGGGTATCTGGAGTAGTCGTCCGTAATCATAAGTAGGTACTCTTGATTCGGAAGGTTAGCAAATTCCACACTGAGTTCTATTCACGGAGCTGCTGGGAGTGGTGACAGCTGTAGGGGTTCTCTCTTGCATTCAGGAGTAGTGATCAGGCATGCGCTGCATGACCTCACCTTGCTTTCCACCAGTTTGTCGATGTTCGGGAGCTAGACTTTGTCGCGCAATAGACTTGGTTTTTACGAGCCCTTGATGGCCTTCATGCACTAGGTTAACCACGTGTTCCTGTAAACTCTTTGGGATAACTATGCAGGTTCCACGCAGGATGAGGTTGCCTGATGCACTTACCGCTAGCTCGTCCTTCACTCTTTCTAGGAGTCGAAACTCGGTAGGGTTGACACCAGGGCGTTTGACTACAAGGTACCAATTGCTTTTCACGATAGCCTCGGCTATGCCTTGAAGGGTGGCATCGGCTTGAGTAGCTGCTTCAATGTCTTGTGTCTTCGGAGCTTTGGGAGTCGAAGTAGTCGCTAGGTAATTGATGTACTCCTCTGCTATCTTCTGCTGATGGGTCGTTTGGGCTGCATTCTTTGCTAGGTGCCGTGACAAGTAGTCTGCCGGGTTTGTTTCACCTCTACTATACTTAACTGTGATCTGATATGGCTGAAGTCTTAGTGCCCATCTTTCAATTCGTGCGGGAGGCTTAGAACTTGGATTGCCATAGATGGTCACCAGGGGTTTGTGGTCTGTGTAGACTGTAATAGGCTTCCCATAGACATACAAGTGTAAGTGCTCGCAAGCCCAAACCAAGGCGAGGGCCTCCCGTTCTGTTTGGCTGTACCGCTGTTCGGTTACTGTAAGGGAACGACTTGCATTGGTGATCACATGTCTTTCTTCGGTCTTCTGGTCGAGTTCTGAGAGTATGGCAGCTAAGCCCACTGGACTGGCATCAACCGAGATTTCTGTTTCCTTTTCCGGATCGAAATAGGCAGTGACGGGTGCGCTGGATAGTGCTTCTCTCAGCTGGTTAACTGCTCGGTCGTACTCTGTTGTCCAACACCACGGTTGGTCCTTGTGGGTGAGCTTGCGTAGGGGCTCAGTTTTAGTGGCGTAATCTGGGATGAATCTTGAACAATAATTTGTCATCCCAGCAGGCTGCGAACCTCTGATGCTGTGGATGGTGTCGAAAGACTGACCACTTCTTCAACTTTCTTCGGGTCTGGTGCTATGCCATCTTTAGAGAACATGTACCCAAAGAATTCCAACTTGTCTTTGCTGTACTCACACTTGCTTTTGTTGAGGGTCAGGCCTTTCTCTCTTAAACGCTGGAAGACAGCCCTTAGGTTCTTATCATGTTCTTCGTGTGACTTGGCAAAGACCAGGATGTCGTCACTGACGTTTTTCGCGCCATCAATGTCTTCCAGAGTCTCTCGGATCACATTTTGGAAGATTTCAGCTGCACTTGATATTCCAAAGTTGAGACGTTTGTAGCGCATTAAGCCCATGTGGGTACCAAAGGTGGTGATGTATCGGGACTCCGGTGCCAATTCGAGGTGGTTGTAACCCTGGTTAAGATCTAGTTTGGTAAAGACCTTAGCTCCGTTCAAGTCTCCAATCATCTCTTTGATAGTGGGTGTGACGTGACGCTCACGTCTTATCACCTTGTTCGCCTGGCGCATATCCACGCACACGCGTACCTTGCCTGGAGATTTTGGCTTCGGAGCAACCACTATAGGAGACACCCAGGATGTGGGGTCTTCGATAAGTTCAATCACACCTAACTCCTCATCGCGTTGTAGCTGCTCTTCTAACTGCTTACGCACATGGAAGGGGACTCTTCTGTGCGGTTGTGCAACAGGTGGTACGTTTTCGTCGACGTGCAGCTTTATCTGATAGTTCTTGAGCTTGCCTAGTCCATGGAACAGGTCATCGTATTCCTCAATCAGATTTTCTGGTGTATTTGTTCCCGCTTTTGACGGTTGGCCTCCGATTTGCTGAACAGTTTGAAGTAGGTTAAGCCTTTGTGAAGCCCTCCAGCTTAGCAGGGAGCCACCAGATCCCTTTATAACATATAACCTGTCACTAAGCTTCTTTGTTTCTGACTTGAGTGCGGTGGTGAATTTTCCAAGGACACGAAGGGGGGCCTTTGATTGGTAGCCATATATCTTTACGCTGCTTGGCTCCAGGTTAGGGCGGTTGGGTAGCCTGCGATACTCCTTCTCATCCAGAATGTTAATACTTTCTCCAGAGTCTGCCATCATTGTCACAGGTGTGCCACACACTTTAATCTTAAGGAAGGGTTGATCTTTCAATGCCTTTGTGCCTAGAGAGGTGTATACTTCCTCTTCGTCGCTCGACTCTTCTTCACCAACTTTGTGTAAGGTGGAACGGCGTGTGTTCCTTAATTCACCTTTGTCCTTGGATTGGCATACGGCCTCAAAGTGGTTCCACAGCTTCGGCAGGTGGCCTGATAGGCAGGGCAGGATGTTTTTCCTCCACGATGGGGGTAATTACCACCACAATTGCGGCATTTTGGGCCTGATTTCCGGTATTCATGACCACTGTTGCGTGATTTCCGGTCACGTGGTTTCTTCTCAGTTTGACATCCGCCATCTTTGTTTGATTTCCGATCCCTTCGTCTTAGATTCCCATGATGTGAAGACAAATTGTTGACCGATTGATTCTCCTCAATGTTAGCGGCTTGTGTTTTGGAAAGTTCCATGGCCCTTCCAGCATCCAGCAGTTGTGTCGGGGTGTACGTTGGATTCTCGAGTGCTTTCGTACGCAGCTTGTGAGAACTGCAGCTTTGAACTATTTGGGTTTTGATCTCACGATCTACATCATCAAATTCACAAGTAGCGGCCAACTGTCTCAGCCTGGTGTGAAATGCTGAGATGGTTTCATTCCTTTCTTGCTTGGCTTGACGAAAAACGTAAATTTCGTACTCACGGTTTTGTTTGGGAGTGAAATAAATCGTCAAGGCTTGCACGGTTTTTTCAAGCGGATCATCGTCTTCTCCCACTGTCGTGTTGGGGAGCGTGTCAAAAATCTCGTTCGTCGCTGTGCCGGCATAGTGGAGTACAAGAGCTCTTTGACTTCGCTTATTCGTCACGTTCATTGCGACCAGTAGGTTGCGGAATCTCGAGAGCCATTTCTTCCTTCGTGTAGCTTGTGTGCTCGTTTCAGAGACATCAAACTCGGGAAATGCGGGTAGCGCTGTGGCCATGTCTCTCACGCGTCTTTGGTATGAAGATCGTCTAGAATCATACGCTGTGTTGGGCTCTGAATCCTCGTCGCCAATGTAATGGAGGGCAAGTGGCTTTGAATACAGGCGAGTGCTCCACTCGAACGCTCCTTTAATTCATGCTCTCACAACTATATATCTGCATTCGCTCTCCTAGCTCGCCTCGTGCGTTAACATCCGGGCCCTAGCGTATGACCGTATTAGGTAACGACACTACAAAGTTATCAAAACATTCTATTTTATGAGAAAAACATTTTGTGAAGCCATAATTACAATTTCCTTTCCATGTAAGAAAACCATATCTAAACGTAAGATATGAACAAATTTCATCTCCTCAAGTTTAAATGTAGAATCCAAGATCTAATAAACTTGCTTTTCAATGGGAAGAACCTGACTGTGTTTCCCCTTCCACTATCGTTCTAGAAAAATCGAGTTTCCAGATGGGATTTGAACCCATGACCCTCCGTGATCTAGTCGGATGCTCTAACCACTGAGCAACAGGAGACTCTATGGTGAGCAAGGGTTAATTAGTGGGTATTGACTGGAACCGCATCACGCGGCTACACAGCCAAACATCAGCTAGCGCATATAAGCTCACTAACAGCATCACACTGTCACATTAAAGCATCACATGCATTAAAACATCACATGCAGCCAACCAGCCCCCAAAGTGAGCAGGGAAAGATGAAATAAACGACGCTGGTCGTAGGTCGCGGGTAAACTGTCGCTGTCGCGGTCCAGGAAGATCTATTTTCATAAATGCAACGCTTCTCCCCACAAACGGCTGCTTTGATGCAAACCACATTCCTTGTGCAAATACACTTATTCACTAGCACTATCCCAACTAACTCTAAATTATTCGCTCTTGGAAGCTCCCTGGCTCTGAAATCTTCGTCGATTTCTCGATGAACATAATGAAATTGTTTTAAAACTCGTTTGTTAAGGTTTGTATGCCTTTTGCTAAGCTGCCGTCAGCGGGCTTCTAGAAATGAAAATAGTTCTTAAGTTCAGTTCATACCTGCTCTAAGTTCATTTGTGCTATTCGGTTTGACGTTCATGGCCGGCAAAAAAAATCACACTGGCACAATTTTTCCAAAAATATAGGCTCTATCATATAATCAATCAAGCTACGCAAACGGAAATCTAAACGGAAACCACAGGATCTTGTACCGCATTCATTGGAAACCCCAGCGATTTTGGCGCTGACACTGGCGTCATTGTTGATTTACACCTACCTGATTGGTAGGCATGCGGTTCGGATCAAAACGGCCGTTTCTGAAGAGGAGACTTATAATAAAAAATAATAATCATCTTTATTGAGGAAACTTTTTCATAACAGATATGGTTTTCAAAAAGGACCTCGAAACTAGATATATATAGTAGAAACAAAAAAGCAATAAAATTGCAAAGGGATTAAAAGGCTACAAAAAATGCATAAAAATTAAAAATGAAAAATATATTAAAAATAAGTATAAATAAAAATTAAACGTAAGTAGCTATATTAAAAACTTAAAAACATTACGTCTAAAACTATTGACATTCTTTGAGTCTTTGATCGTCAGACTGAGGGAGTTAAAATCGGAAACGGCATGATATTGTGATCTTTGCTTCCCCCAATTTCTTTTGACACGTGGTAATCTAAAATTGCCTTTGTTACGTGTATCATGCCTATGAAGTACGTCTTGTCTAATCAAGTCCATATTGTGATTAATTAGGCCATTGATACATTTGTATACGTGTACACACCTTCTTTGAAATCGCCTTTTCTCTAGAGGCAGCCACTTGAGAACAGCTAATGCCTCAGTGGAGGATGAGTACAATGGTCTATTTAAAATAACTTTAGCGGCCTTATTTTGCAAAACTTGCAAACTAGACATAAGGGTAATATTATGTTTATCGCCCCATACTAGATCAGCATATTCAAAAAGGAGCATAACAAGACCTTTTATAGAAAAGTAAACGCGCCCTGAAAGGCAAAAAATGCTTTATACGCTTGAGAAGTCCAAGCCTCTGATTGATTTTCCCAGTTAGGTGTTCAATATGATCAGTCCATGTGAAAACCGAGGATATATGTATACCGAGGTATTTAAAGCTGCGAACATTACTTATACTATGATCTAAAACTGAAACAGACAAATCTACTTTGCTTTCGCGTTTCCTATTACTACCGATAAGCATGTATTTAGTTTCGTCCAAATTTAAAGTCAGTTTGTGATCATGAAGCCATTTCGCCACACCTAGTAGATCGTTAATTAACTTATCACTCAACTCCTTTGAGGATGTACCATAGCAATAAATCACAGTATCGTCTGCATAAAGTGACGCGTAGCAGGAGTTAAGCACATTTGGCAAGTTATTTATGTAATTCACAAACAATAAAGGCCCTAAAATGCTACCCTGTGGCACCCCATGCGTGACTGGAAGTTCCTCAGATAACTCATTTCCACATGAGGTGCGCTGTTGTCTGCCAGTTAAGAAAGAACGGAACCAGTGAAGAGCTGTTTCAGAAAGGCCGATCTCGGATAGCTTGCATAACATTATTTGATGGTCTACAATGTCAAATGCCTTTGTTAGATTGATGAACACAGCCCCGCAAAGCTTTCCTTGTTCCATGTTTAAGAGCACCTCATCGGCAAATGAGGTCAAAGCTGTTGTAGTTGAGAGACCCTTCAGGAAACCAAACTGCTTGTTGGACAATAAATTATTGGTAATCAAGTACTGATACAGCTGCAAGTGTACCGCTCTCTCCAAAATCTTACTTAGTGTAGGGAGCATTGAGATGGGGCGGTAGTTGGAAACGTTAGTCCTGTCACCTAAGTTAAACAATGCCGTGATTTTTGCGCATTTCCACAACTTGGGAAATTGACTAGTGTGAATTGAAAGATTCAAAAGTTTAACAACAGATGGTGCAATAGTGTGAGCTGAGATTTTAAGAAGTCTCGCGCTAATTTTGTCAAGACCAATCGCTTTGTTTGCCTTCAATGACAAAAGCTGCTCAAGCACAAATGATTGATCCAATTCAGTCAAATCGAATTGGAAAAGCGGGTGTTTTGAAGTGGAATTTAAATTCAAGGCGGAAGTCGGTATTCTATTTCCCAGAATTCGACCAATGGAAGCAAAGAAGCTATTCATTGAAGAAGCAATGGATTGGGATGTTATCTGCTGAACACCATCAGAGATAATACACTGAATACTCTCTGAAGATGAGTTCCGATTGCATGCTTCGTTCACTGCTTTCCACACCTTTTCTGAGTTACCATTTGCTTCCTCGATCATGTCACTGTAATATTTAGACTTGGCAGTACGTACTAAGCCATTAACCTTGTTCCTAAGCTTTGCATACATTGACCAAAGACGCGCCGAGTTCGATTTTCGCGCCATTCTATGCGCCCAGTCACGTTCTTTCATAGTATCACTTATTTGACTGTTCATCCATGGAGGAGGTGTTCCCTTGACACGCCTTCGTTTCACTGGTGCGTGTTGATCTCCGACCTCCGAAAACATTTTGTTCCACACAAACAACGCATCGTCGACGTTGTCCTCGTTTTCAACAGTATGCCAGGGAATATCCCTAAGATCATCATTAAATACAGTCGGATTGAAATTTTCAAAGGAGCGATACTGGAGTATTCACGGTTTAGCCTTTGCTGTAATACCAGCTTTAATTATGCAAAATACCAGAAAATGGTCGCTGAGCGGTACCGGAACCACACCAGATTTGACAATGCGGTGTTCATTATTAGCAAAGAGCAAGTCGATCATTGTCCGCGAGGTGTCAGTTATGCGCGTCGGTTCTTTTATTAACTGAGTGAGGTTGTAGGCCCACGAAAAGTTAAGAAGTTCTTGTTTATCTCTTTTTGCCAATCCAGAACCAGTCATCGTGTCTGCGTTAAAATCGCCTAGAATTACCACATCCGATTTTTCCATATCCACAAATGACATACTCTCGTGTGGCGAAGAAATAAAGGTCTGAAAGTCAGAATCCGGTGCTCTATAAGAGCAGCAGACGAGTGTTGGCTTGCATTTGTCTCTAATCAACTCGATCCATAGACATTCCTGACCGCCAGTATTAATATCATTCCGCAGGCGAAAAGCCAAACCTTCCCTCATATAGATAGCTACACCACCATATCCCTCTTTAATGCCAGTGCGATCCTGACGAACGCACACGAGTCCAGGAGGATTAACTTTTGTGTCGCAAATATTCCCATCCAACCATGGCTCGGATAGAGTTAGAATGTCCACTGTTTTACTGTCGATTCCCTCAAGGCACGAAGAGTCGGTCTTGTGTGCGAGACTTCGAATGTTTAAGTGAGCAATTTTCAGTCCACGAGTGTTCCTTCTGTCGTGTAGCGTCTGGTAGCCGGGGTTAGACTCAATATCACCGGCCAGCGTAATTAGAGCTAGGGCGAAACAGGCTCGATGAAAGAGCTTACAGAACATAACAGCTTTGAGAGAATTACTGAGCTCTTTATCTCCGGACGGATTCCTCTGTTGACGTAAATTACCCGCAATTTCAGTTCTGCAGCTCACTTTTGAGACGAAATACACATCACTGTTGTTCAGAAAAGTGCTCTTTTGCAAATATAAGGACTTGTAGTTTACAAAAGACACATAAATGCAGAGAAATATACAAATGTTCGCAGAGAGCCTGAGTCTGCATCCGACCGCCATGATGTCCTGCACACTCTTAAACGGCTGCGAAATGCTGTGGGAACAGAAAAAAACAGCGTTAAGAAAACGAGCTATTCCAAATAATGTATAGATTTGAACGCACTAGTTTTATCCTACTGAGGCTGAAAAATCTCAATCTTTTATCCAGTCCTTTTAATATTTAAAACTATCCTGCATGCGTCATTTTCTGCCTACCCTCCTAGTGTACTTTTGCTACACAGGCTACCTGAGGAGGGTCTCTTGATTGCACAAACTTCAATTTGTGTCAGAATTCATTGAAACGTGTCAGTGTCGAAATTCGGGTTGTTAATAATATCTGAATCGTTAGAACTTTGTCCGCTCGTCGTTTTGAACTGTTTTCTACTCTTAGTGCTATCGTTCAGGCTTATTTTACATTTATCACCGGAGTCAAGCATTTCTGATTTAGCTGAAAGAAACGATAAGCCCGGAGATAATTTTCCTACAACTACCACCTCGACCTGGGGTTAGTGCCGTCTGTCTGGAAATAGTTAAAATTATTTTCCAGAATCTTGCTGTACGCTATAGCGGTCTACTGATACCTACAAGTGATAGCTTTGAAAGGTAAGTGGTCTTCCTTTTTTCTTTTCTTTTTCGCGGCATATAACGCGATAATAAGCGTTAATGAAACATGGCTGTCACCCCGGAAATTCACAGAATAGATATTTCATTTCTCCCCTCAAATTTTCCTTTCCAAAAATAATCCAGCTCCATTTTCCCTAAAGATGCACCCGAATACATTTTGTTTTGCCGCAGAATCGACATTACAAGTTTCTGGACTTGTAAAATTTTGTAAGGGGATTTGGGAGGGGGAGGGGGAGGGGGAACAGTTATGAACAGTTGGAGCTGGTATACGGTATAAAAGACATTATAGATTTCTCCACCCGTTATATCATATCTAGCTACGTGACATGTAGTTGTGTAATAATGATAATAATAATGAACTTTATTTTTCGAGGGTGGCACTTGACAGTATAAAATACTGATAAACTCGTGGCGCTAAAAAAAAAATTAAAATAAACACAAATACGTATGAATAATGAAGTAATCAAAACTAGGCGATTAGACAATTAAAATATGAATTATCTAAGAACTGATATAAAATATATGAGAATAAAGTAGAATGGCTTAAGCTATAGTAAAGTGACGATCATCTTTATTGGACTCCAAAACATACTTACATAAAGACTTTCTAAAATTTCTAAACTAGAGCTACTCTTAATTTTATTGGAAGTGAATTCCAAAACCTAGTGGCTGATACTTGAAAAGCCCTAGCACCTTCTGATTCTTTTTTATACTTTGGAAAAATTACATTCAAAGACCCATATCTACTTTGTTTTTAGTAGCACGTTTGTCGATGTTTTCTTTGAGTAATTCTAACATATAATCGGGACACACCCCGTTCAAATGTTTGCTCTAGCATCAGCATTAAGAATAACGAGTGCGGCACGCTTCTGTACCATGAAGACCCTATTTCAATTATCAACAGATGTAGATACCCACACACTAGAGCCATACATCATGGTTTGTTTCATCGTGGTATTCCAATTAAGAATTGTTTGATCTAAAGGTAAACATCGCCTCACGTTTTACAAAAACTGCAATACGCTGTGTTAGCTTCTTACATAGATTATCAATATGCTCACTAGAACTAAGCTGAGTATCAATAATTACACCTAACAGTTTATGAGACTGGACTTGTTTGAGTTTCACTGAGTTGATATGGACAGTGAGTGAGGTGCTGCTCATCTTTTTATATAGACATTTTCCAGCTACTAACATAGTTTTAGTTTTGGACGCGCTAAGTACAACTTTATTGTCTATGGTCCATCATGCAACTTTAACGACATCAGCGTTAAGAACTTGATTTAAGGCTCCAGGTGTAGATTAGCACTGTTAGTAGTATCATCCGCAGATATGTCTGCTGCTGAATGTTCCAGTATCTTTGGTAGATCGGTTATAAATATAAGAAACACGACTGGTCCCAAGATACTCCCGTGAGGCACTCCAAGGTTTGCGTCTCTGCGAGTTGAACCACACCCACCAACGTTTACATATTACGTACGATCGTTATGATAAAGGTTTTTTGTAGTAAATCATCACAAGGCCAGTAACATTTTCCTTGTCCAGATTGAGTAAAAGCTCGTCAATAAGTCGTATCAAGGCTGTCTCAGTGGAGAACGACTTTC
The DNA here is from genome assembly GCF_964205215.1 of Stylophora pistillata. Taxonomy (NCBI): domain Eukaryota; kingdom Metazoa; phylum Cnidaria; class Anthozoa; order Scleractinia; family Pocilloporidae; genus Stylophora; species Stylophora pistillata. The sequence goes on from NC_142523.1 coordinate 17,788,168, forward strand.
TAAACCAAGATTGGAATTTATACAATATCCTGTTTGATGTCAAGAGACCACACAGATAGTCGCAAATGTGTCTTTCAAGTACCTTAGACAAGACTGGCAGGACCAAGTTTGGCCTGTAGTTGTTACAGTCTGATCTGCTGGCATTTCTTTTGAACAAAGGCGTTACTTAACTTTAGCTACTTTCCAAGCAAAGATTTTAAACAATATAAATAGATGTCACTGTTCAGAGATGGTGGTACGGCAGGAGTAGCAATCTTTAAAATCTTGGCGCTGATGCCATCATCATCTGTTGCTTTGTGACTTGGAGTGGACAAAAGCAGTTCAGAGACTCCTTTCATCGTTATACTTGTGTTCGAAAATGCACGTTGGACTTGATTAAGGGCACTTGGGCTCTGAGTCACATGTGTGTTTTGGGTAGAAATCAAATTATTTGGATAATCAATAACAAAGGTATTTAATAGTTCAGCCATACTAGTTTTGTCCGAAATGACATTGCCGCTATCGATCAACTTTACATACTAGATCGAGATTCATCGCATCCTCGGAGACCCAGGGGCAGTGAGTCGATTTCAAGTTAAGGACAGAAGAGCCCCTGGGGACATTGTCTTACAAGACTAGTTCCAAACGGTCGCAGTCGTTCTGGCATCTGATTGGTGCCAGAAAATCTTTGTGTTTTTCTGCCCAATCAGAGGGAAGTGTCCTTTGGAGTCCTTTCGTGTGTTTTAAGACAAACATATTCAACAAGCTCTGTTGCTCGCTATGTTTGTTTGGGCCGTGCGACGAAGCTTTGCCCGAGGTGAAAAGTTTCAGTCTCAGCAACACAATGTAAGAGAAATCGATCAGATTGTCCGCGAAATCTTACCGGAAATTATACTGAATACTTTCGCAGGTATCACAAGAGAACGAGTTTAAAAGTTTGCGAGGTTCGTAGAAAACATAATGGTTGCAAGCATTGATATGTCGCTTTAAACGTTAGATGAGATGTAAGCCTAAATCTTTCAAGATTTTTTTGTATAATTTGCTGTCACTGAAACTTTTCCAATCCCGTGAAGCTATTTCGTCGCACGGGCCACGCAGGTATGTCGAGCAACTGGCGTTTACGCATTTTTTTGTGCACGCCCGGCAAAAATCTAATCTAATCTTCGCTTGAAAAATTAAAAAGAAAAGCTAAACGTGGAAACTTTTGTTTATTAGATGTGGGTAGATAACCCTGTACTAAGCTGACATTTACAATAAAGCAAGCTCGCCCTTTCTATCCAATATTTCTTTGTCTTTGGTTTTGTTTTCCCCAATGAAAGCAGAATCGATTCCCAATGATCAAAGGTAATTAACTTGGTCTTCAATAATCGACAAAAGAGGTGAAGTGACCATGACCAAGGGACTAGAAGAGAGTCCGTGGCCTTTCGAGCTCAAGAATTTGAACACTCAACGCAGCAGTTGAAAGATTAACTTTCTTCAAACCCCTTCGGTAACTGTCCGAAAACATATCTCCTTTCCACGATGTTCTCGATGATTAGTTTTTGTTCAGATTTTAATTAGCTAACCGGAAACACAGCTAAGCGTTCTTTAAGCGCTTGCCGGAGGTCGTCCACGTACTTAACGTTCTCTGCAAGTTTGGCCATATTTTAAAGACTTTACCACAAAGCAACGATTAGAATTTGGCGCGCACAGAAAGCTACGTAAGCGTAAGCGCCAGTTGCTTGACATACCTGCGTGGCCCGTGCGACGAAATAACTTCACGGGATTGGAAAAGTTTCAGTCACAACAAATTGTACAAAAAATCTAAAAATATTTAAGCTTACATCTCATCTAACGTTTAAAGCGACATATCAATGCCTGCAACCATTATGTTTTATACGAACCTCGCAAACTTTTAAACTCGTTCTCTTGTGATACCTGCGAAAGTATTCAGTATAATTTCCGGTAAGATTTCGCGGACAATCTGATCGATTTCTCTTACATTGTGTGTTGAGGCTGAAACTTTTCACCTCGCGCAAAGCTTCGTCGCACGGCCGAGACAAACATAGCGAGCAACAGAGCTGGTTGTATATGTGCGTGTTAAAACACACGAAAGGACTCCAAACGACACTTCCCTCTGATTGGGCAGAAAAACACAAAGATTTTCTGGCACCAATCAGATGCCAGAACGACTGCTACCGTTTGGAACTAGTCTTGTGAGACAATGTCCCCAGGGGCTCTTCTGCCCTTAACTTGAAATCGACTCACTGCCCCTGGGTCTCCGAGGATGGATTCATCGTCACGTGACAAACTCTTTATGAGATTCCATAGTTCCCTGGTGTTGTTTTTGGTTTAAATGATTTTATCCTTAAAATAAGCCTGCTTTGTCCTCCTCATCAAACTGGAGACACTGTTTAGGTTTGTGCAGGTCCCAGTCTCTTTCCAAATTACTCTTTCTTTCTTTAATGAATTATCTCTCGTTCTGATTTCTTTCAAAATATTGACATTGAACCACTTGGGTTAATTTCTGAGTTTTACTCGTTTTTGTTTGAGTGGGAGATGTTCGTTAACTACTGCTTTAACAATCTTGTACCAAGCAATGTCATTCATCTCGTGAAAAAGAAACGCGCAATCCCAAGGTGCCGTTTTCAAAGACTCGAAAACGCGTCTTTGTATAGGTTTTTTATGTCCCTGCAGCTTACCGTATTGAACCTGCTATTGTTAGATCCTGTGCGACTATATTTCCTCGCAACAACAATAGGAAGGTGATCGGACATCCCAGAAGGGGTTACGCTAATACTGTTTTTGGTGTTTAGGTTGACTGCACCAAATATGAGCCAGGCAAGCCTTTTACAATGCCCTAGTGATGCTGTTTACAACTTGGATCAGATTGAGGCAGTGTACAATTGTTGTAGGACATTTTCAAGGATTGATATTTCGAGTGTTTTTTAGGTTTACCTTTTGTTTTATTAAGTCTCGCCTTTTCGCCCCTACGTGCTATTTTGATGAATCTATAGTTTTGATCATTTATTTTTAGTGTGTGCTTGAACTTGGCTCAGTACTTACCATGCTAGACATTTTAATCCCTTGTTATGCTTGAGGATAATTAGTTTGCTAGGCGGTCGTGTTTGGATTGGTAAAACTGACCTTGAGTTTTACTCACACTGAACATCCTGTTTTGGAAACTCCCTCAGTTAGCTAACCCAAACATGTCTGTGATTTTTGTATTTAATACTGGGGCACTCCTTGCTGAAAGTAGTAGAAATAAGCAGTGGAGAAAGAGAGAGAAAATTAGCTGTAGTAGAAGCAGCAGTATATGAGAATCAAGAAGAAAATTACAGTCTCAGTACCTCTTGTTAATTCGCCAAGCGAGTGCTAAAACCCCCACAACACAATTCTCACAAGGTGGTGTTTTTTTAAATCACTGGAGGATAAAAAATTCACATTAAAATCTCCCAGTAACACCATCAACTTGTTGAGTAAATAGGCATTCTCAATATTACTTCCCAGCATTTTGTCTTGCTCCGTGTTATTAGGCGGAGGGCGATAAACACAAGCAGTTAGGATAGAGCGCTTTGATTTATAAGAAAAAACCTCAAGCTATGAAGCCCATTTTATCGTTTTCCAAGTTCATTCGTCGTTTTCGTTCAAAAGAATTCCTGATCCATAATAATAATAATAGTAATAATACAGCGGAATTTCCTGTTGAGAAGAGTGATTTGTCCATTTTGGCAGACGCCCATGGCATTCCACCTGTTTTCTGTTGCTCGCAGAGATCTGTGTTTAATGGAATGGAAAGCTTGTGTATGCTGCTCAGTCAACCATTAAGTCGTCCACTCAGTCAACAAACCAGTCACCCTCTCAGTCACCAGTCAGTTAGGCAGTCAGTCACCAGTCGGTCAGCAAGTCAGTTAACCAGTCAAATAGCCACTCAACTACAACTAATACCCCATTCACACCAGAAAACTCGTTTAGTTAAACCAGGTTTAACTGAATAAAAATCAGAAGCAGAGAACTGAAAAACTAAATTTTCCACAAGATTCAAGCAATTGCTAAATTGTATTTTCAATGTGCCACATTTGAAGTCAACCAAATATTGATTTGAGCAGCTTCTATGGAGCTGTTGTGTTAAACCATGTTTAACAAAACAGCTTTAAAGCATGTTTAGGCTTTGGTGTGAATGGGGTATTAGTCAGCCAACCATTCAATCAGCCAGTCAGTCATCCAGGCAGTCAGTCACCAGTCAATAAGCCACTCAGTCAGCGCTCGCTCAGCAAGTAAGTTAACCATTGAGATAATTTGGATATATCAACAAAGTTGAAATGGTAAATTGGCCACCGTAACGATTACAAAAGCATTGATTACATCAGTTTTTCAGCCAATACAACGGGTCTAAACCTGAACTCTACGGTCGCTACATCGACGACTGTATCGGTGCTACCTCCTCTACCAGAGAGGAGCTCACTCAATTCATAACGGCAGTCAATTCTTTTCACCCGGCTCTGAAATATACCTGGGAAATTTCTGACAATTCTTTATCCTTTATAGACATCAAAGTTTCAATTGAAGGTCACGGTTTATATACTAGTCTGCATTACAAACCTACAGACTCGCAGAATTACTTGTTATATTCGTCTTCGCATCCATCTCACGTTAAGAACTCCATTCCCTTTTCTCAGTTTCTAAGACTTCGTCGTTCATGTAGTGATGACTGATTTCCACCACAAATCAGAGGCAATGTGCCAGTTTTTCGATAAACGTGTTTACCCTGTTTCTGTCGTTCAAGCGGGTTACCACCGCGCCCAACTTATTGATCAATATTCAGCACTACAAACGTCACATAAGGAAGATTCCGACCGCATTCCATTCACTCTCACGTTTCAACCTCACAACCACTCAGTTAAATCCATCATTCTTAAAAACTTTAAATTACTTCAAAACGATCCAGAGACAAGCACTATCTTTTCGCAGCCTCCGCTCATTTCATTCAAACGCGACAAAAACATAGGCAAATTTTTGGTCAGAAGTTCTTTTCAGACTAATGACCAACCAGGCACTTTTAAACGCGCTCGTGCACGATGCAAAACGAGTCCTTTCATTCACAACACTGATAAAATATCGGGATCTAAACGATCCATTAAGATCACCGATCACTTCACGTGCACCTCCGCCAATTTAATCTAATGCATAACTTGCACTTATTGCAAAAAGATATACATCGGCGAAACAGGCAGAAGACTAGGTGACCGATTCCGAAAACACCTTCGAGACGGGGAAAGGAATGACAAGGACACATCGAAACCAGTCGCTAGACGTTTTAATTTACCTAATCATTCTAAGCAACATATGGCAATCTGCGGTCTTTCCTTACACTTAGGTAGCACGGAAAGCCGTAAAACTCTTAAACAAAAGCTCATCTTTCAAATCGGCAGTCTAAATCCCACCGGGATCAACGAACGCTTTTCATTCCACTAATTTATTCTTGTTTTCTCATTACCACGTTCCCACCAGTAACGTAGCTCCATTTTCTGCTTTTAAAAGCACACACAACCAATAATTCCTCTATTCGCTCCGACGAAGAGCTAATGCTCGAAACGTTAGCTTTTGTAATCGTTACGGTGGCCAATTTACCATTTCAACTTTGTTGATATATCCAAATTATTTCGTTACTACCACCGACGCAGCCCAAAACAGTTTCTTTCGAGACTATCAACCTTTAACCATTCAGATAGCCAGTCAAATATTAGTGTCAGCCAGCCATGAAGTAAGCTAGTCAATCAGCCACTCAGAAAGGCAGTCAAGCACCACTCAGTCAGTCAACCACTCAATCAGCCAGTCAGTCACCAGACCAGTCAGCCACCAGTGAATTAGCCACTCACTCACCGGTCGGTCAGCAAGTCATTTAACCAGTCACGTTCCACTGAGTCAGTCAACCATCAAGTCAGCTCCTTAGTCAGCCAGTCAGATAGCCACTCAAGTAACAATGAGGGACTCAGCCACTTAGACAGCAGTTCATACCTTTACGCAGTCACTCATGGGCCAATTTGCCACTCAGTCAACAGTCGGTCAGCAAGTCATATAGCCAGTCAAGTACTACTGGGTCAGTCCCCCATTCAGTCAACCAATCACTCAATCAGCCAGTCACCCTCTCAGTCAGCAGTCCATCAGTTACTGAGTCACGAGTCGGTCAGCAAGTCAGTTAACTAGTCAGATAGCTAGTCAAATAACACTGAGTTAGACAAGCATTCATTCATCCAGTCAGTCAACCAGCCAGTCAGCCAGTCAGTCACCAGGCAATGTGCCACTCAGTCACCAGTTGCTCAGCAAGTCAGTTATCTAGTCAAATACCCAGTCAAGTGCGACTGAGCCTGTCCAGGATTAAGTCAGCCAAACACTCAACCAGCCAGTCAGTAAGTCGGTCACCAGTCAATTAGCCCCTAAGTCACTAGTTGGTCAGCAAGTCAGTTAACCAGTCAGAAAGGCATTCAAGTGGCACTGACTCAGTCAACTACTCAGTCATCCTGTCAGTCAACCAACCAGTCATTCACCAGTCACTAAGAAACTAAGTCACCAGTCGGTCAGCAAGTCAATTAATCAATCAGACACCAAGACAAGTACCAGTAAGTCGGTCAACCATTAAGTCAGCCAGTTACTCAACCAGTCAAATAGCCACTCAAGTACCACTATGTCATTCAACCACTCAGTCAGCCACTCAGTCAACCAGACAGTCAGTCACCAGTCAATTAGCCACTCAGTCACCAGTCGGTCAGCAAGTCAGTTAACCACTCGGATAGCCAGTCAAGTATCATTGAGTCAGTCATCCTTTCAGTCATGCAGTCAATCAACCAGGTAATCAGCCACTCAGATACCAGTCAATTAGCCACCGAGTCACCAGTCAGTCACCAAGTTAGTTAACCAGTCATATACCCAGTAAAGCACCATCGCGTTAGTCAACCTATCATTCAGCCAGACAGTCAACCACGTAGTCAGCCGGTGAGTCACATGTCAATTAGTCACTCAATCACAAGATGGTCACCCAATGAGTTAAGCAGTCAGAAAGCCAATAAGGTGCTTTTGATTCACTAAGACATTCAATCATCCAGTCAGTCAACCAACCAGTCCGTCAACCAACCAGTCAGTCATTAGTCGATCAGCAAGTCAGATAACCAGTCAGATAGCTAATCAAGCACCCCTGAGTCAGTCACCATTCAGTCATCCAGTCCGTCAGTCAGCAGTCATTAAGGCACTCAGTCACCAGTCCATTAGGAAGGCAGTTAACCAGTCAGATAACCAGTCAAGTACCACTCATTCAGTCAATCACACAGTCAGCCAGTCAACCAAGCAGCCAGGCAGCCTCTCTGTCACCATTAGATTAAGCACTCAGCCACCAGTCGATTAGCAAGTCAGTTAACGGGTCAGACAGCCAGTCAAGTTTCACTGAGTTAGTCAATCAATCAGTCATCCAGTCAGTCAACCAACTAGTCAGCCAGTCAGTGAACAGTCGATTAGCCACCAGTCAGCAGTCGCTCAGTAATCATTTGGATGTATCAACAAAGTTGAAATGGTAAATTGGCCACCTTAACGATTACAAAAGCTGACGTTTCGAGCGCTAGCCCTTCGTCGACTTCTTCGAAGTCGCTCAGGAAGTCGGCTGACGAGATGGATAGCCAGTCAAGTATTACTGGGTCAGTCCCTCACTCAGTCATCCAATCAGTAAACCAGCCGGTCAGACTCTCAGTCACCAGTCAATGAGTAACTCAGGCAGCAGTTGGTCAGCAAATCAGTTAACTATACAGATACCCAGTCATGTGCGACTGAGCCAATCAACCATAAAGTGAGCCAATCACTCAACCAGACAGTCAGTTAGTCGGTCACAATTCAATACCCACTCAGTCACCAGTCGCTCAGCATGTCAGTTAACCAATCGGATAGCCAGTCAAATACGACTGGGGCAGTGAACCATTAGTCATCCAGTTAGTCAACCAGCCAGTCATCCAGTCAGTCATTAGTCAAAAATACCCAGCAGTCACTAGTCGGTAACCAAGTCAGTCAACTACCACAGTTTCAGTCAACCATGCAGTCAACAAACAAGTCAGCCTGTCAGTCACCAGTCAAATAGCCACTAGGTCACCAAACGATCAGCAAGGAAAGTAACCAGTCAGAACGCCAGTCAAGTACCACTGAGTCAGTCAATCATTTAGTTATGCAGTCAGTCAACTAGCCAGTCAGCAAGTCAGTCATCAGTCAATGAGTCACTCAGTCACCCGTTGGTGAGCAGGTCGGTTAACTAGTCAGATGCCCAGTCAAGTGCAACTGAGTCAGTCAACGATTAAGTCAGCCAGTCCGTCAACCTGCTAGTTAGTCAGCAGTCATTAAGGCACTCAGTCACCAGACCGTTAGGAAGGCAGTTAACAAGTCAGATAACCAGTCAGATAACTAATCAAGAACCACTCATTCAGTCAATCATACAGTCAGCCAGTCAGTCAAGCAGCCAGTCATTTCTCTCACCACTAGATTAGGCACTCAGCCACCAGTCGATTTGCAAGTCAGTTAACGGTTCAGATAGCCAGTCAAGGATCACTGAGTTAGTCAATCAATCAGTCATCCGGTCAGCATTCGATTAGCCACCCAGTCAACAGTCGGTCAGGAAGTCGGCTGACGAGACATAGTTACTTAAGTACCATTTAGTACTATTAAGTCAGTCACTCCCAGTCAGCCAGTCAGGATACCAGCGACTTACTCACCAGTCAATCAGCCACTCAGTCACCAGTCGGTCAGCAAAACAGTTAACAAGTCATATAGCCAGTCAGGTACCATAGAGTCAGTCAACCCTTTAGTCAGCCAGTCAGTCAATAAGGCAGTCAGCCAGTCAGTCGCTAGTCAATTAGCCACTCAGTTACCAGTTTGTCAGCCAGTCAGGAACCCAGTCACATAGGAAGTAAAAAACCACTAGGTCAGTTAACAATTCAGTCAGGCAGACAATCAACCGCTTGCTCAGCCAGTCAGTCACCAATCAATAAGTCACCCCTTCACCAGTCGGTCAGGAGGTCAGTTAGCTAGTCAGATAACCAGTCAAGTACCATTAAGTCAGTAGACCCATCCGTCCGCCAGTCAGTCAAACAGGCAGTCAGCCAGTCAGTCCCCCATTCAGTCAACCAATCAGTCAACCAGCCAGTCACCCTCTCAGTCAGCAGTCAATTAGTCACTGAGTCACGAGTCAGTCAGCAAGTTAGTTCACTAGTCAGATAGCTAGTCAAACAATACTTAGTCAGTCAAGCATTTAGTCAACCAGTCAGTAAACCAGGTAGTCGACCAGTCAGTCACCAGTCAATGTGCCACTCAGTCGCCAGTTGCTCAGCAAGTCAGTTCTCTTTTCAGAAACCCAAGGAGTGAAGTGCCACTGAGGCAATCAACCATTTAGTCATCCAGTTACTCAACCAGCAAGATAGCCAGTCAGTCATCAGTCTCTAACCACTCAGTCATCAGTCGGTCAACAGGTCGGTTAACCAGTCAGATAGCCAGAAGAGTACCACTGAGTGAGTCAAGCATTCAGTCAACAAGTCAGTCAACCAGCCAGTTAACCAGTTAGTCAGACTCTTAGTCACCAGTCAATGAGTAACTCAGTCACCAGTTGGTCAGCAAATCAGTTAACTAGTCAGATACCCAGTCCTATGCGACTGACTCAGTCAACCATAAAGTCAGCCTGTCAGTTAATCGGTCACAATTCAATAACCCACTCAGTCACCAGTCGCTCAGCATGTCAGTTAACCAATCAGATAGTCAAATACGACAGGGGAAGTCAACCGTTTAGTCATCCAGTTAGTCAACCAGCCAGTCAGCCAGTCAGTCATCAGTCAAAAATAGCCAGCAGTCACTAGTCGGTCATCAAGTCAGTCAACTACCACAGTTTCAGTCAACCATGCAGTCAACCAACAAGTCAGCCTCTTAGTCATCAGTCAAGTAGCAACTAGGTCACCATTTGATCATCAAGGCAGGTAACCAGTCAGAACGCCAGTCAAGTACCACTGAGTCAGTCAATCATTTAGTTACGCAGTCAGTTAACCAGCCAGTCACCAAGTCAGTCATCAGTCAATGGGCCACGCAGTCACAAGTTGGTGAGCAGGTCAGTTAACTAGTCAGATAGCCAGTCAAGTACCACTAAGTCAGTCAAGCATTCAGTCATGCAGTCAGTCAACTAGCCAGTCAGCAAGTCAGTTATCAGTCAATGAGTCACTCAGTCACCAGTTGGTGAGCAGGTCAGTCAACAAGTCAGATGCCTAGTCAAGTGCGACTGAGTCAGTCAACGATTAAGTCAGCCAGTCGGTCAACCAGCCAGTCAGTCAGCACTCATTAAGGCACTCAGTCACCAGTCCGTTAGGAAGGCACTTAACCAGTCAGATAACCAGTCAAGAACCACTCATTCAGTCAATCATACAGTCAGCCAGTCAGTCAAGCAGCCAGTCACACTTTCTGTCACCATTAGATTAGGCACTCAGCCACCTGTCGGTTCGCAAGTCAATTGACGGGTCAGATAGCCAGTCAAGTAGTTAACCAATCAGTCATCCATTCAGTCAACAAACTAGTGAGCCAGTCATTCAAGAGTCGATTAGCTACCAAGTCAACAGTCGGTGAGGAAGTCGGCTGACGAGACTGTTATGGTAACTGATTACCGGCAGAAAGATAATAACCTCGCTATTTCCACGAAATAATTTATTTAGCTGTAAACAACGGGAGATAACTTAACACGAGGTAGCGACTACTCTTGGAACAATCCAACTAAAATTAACTATGTACTTTTCTACGCTTATCTGACCACAAGCAAAGTACTGTCCTTCTCTTTGGTGAAATCTCCTGAAGACTTCCTTCGCAGTATCGCACTCCACGGTAAACAACTCTCGACTTGACAGCAGAATGTCAGTCTCACATCCGAACCGGAAAATCCCTTCACTTGTCAGTTGTCACACTATATCACTTAAAGATCACAAAGAGGGAACGAAGTCCCAAATCACAACAACAACCTGACTAGCGAGCTGATTATATAAGCATCCGAAGAGAGTCTAGAAGTTTCCAAAAGTAACCGTTTATAACCATTACAATAGTAACTATTTATAACTTTTACAATAAACTCTATTTTAAAACTGATGAGTTACAGTTTTAGAAAATTCTTGAAACAACATATTGAGTGACATTGACTTTCGCGAACTTGCCAGACAATTCTGATCCTTGTAACAAGACACATAGCCATTCAAGTACCATTTAGTCAGTCACTCTTTTAGTCAGCCAGTCAGTCAACCAGGTACTCAGCCAATCAGTCACCAGTAAAATAGCCAATCAGTCACCAGTCGGTCAGCCAGTCAGTTAACAGGTGAGATAGCCAGTCAAGTACCACTAGGTCAGTTAACCATTCAGTGAAGCAGACAATTAACTAGCTGCTGAGGTAGTAAGTCACCAGTCAATTAGTAACTCATTCACCAGTCGATGAGCAAGTCAGTTAACGGGTCAGATAGCCAGTGAAGTATCACTGAGTTAATCAATGAATCAGTGATCCAGTCAGCAGTCGATTAGCCACTCTGTCAACAGTCGGTCAGGAAGTCTGCTGACGATAGAGATAGTTACTTAAGGACCATTGAGTACCATTACGTCAGTCACTCTTCCAGTCAGACAGTCAGTCAACCAGCGACTTACTCACCAGTCAGTCAGCCACTCAGTCACCAGACGGTATGCAAAAGAGTTAACCTTTCATATAGACAGTCAAGTACCAGTCAACCCTTTAGTCAGCCAGTCAGTTAACCAGGTAGTCAGCCAGTCAGTCCCCAGTCAATTAGCCACTAAGGAACCAGTCAGTCAACCAGTCAGTTATCCAGTCAGATAGACGATCAAGAACCAGTGGGTCAGTCAACCTCTCAGTCAGCGGGTCAGGCAACCAGCCAATCAGCGAAATAGCCACTCAGTGGGGGACAGGTTGAATGACTGGCTGACTAGTTGGTTGACTGACTGGATGACTGATTGGTTGACTAACTGAGTGATACTTGACACGCTAACTGACTTGCTAATCGACTGGTTGCTGAGTGCTTAATCTAAGGTGACAGAGAGGCTGCCTGGCTGCTTGGTTGACTGGCTGACTGTGTGATTGACTGAATGAGTGGTACTGGACTGGTCATCAGACTGGTTCCACGGCCTCCTAGATGGGGATTGGGGGGATTATTTGATAACAAACAAAGGAGAACCCGAGGAAGCCATGATTTTAAATTCATTGTACCGAGAGGACATAAAGATATTTTTAGATTTTCTTTTTTCCCCAGGACAATAATTGAATGGAACAAACTTCCAAAAGAAACTGTTTCCAGCCAATCCCTCCATATTTTTAAAAGCAAACTAACTTAAATTTATTTATCGGTAGTTTTAAATAGTTTTGAATAATTCTCAATAGTTTTTAATGGTGTTGTATATCTAGTATAGCTTCACTTATTATTATCTTAGAGTTGGCGTGATGTTCTAAACGATTTTGCCGACATAACGATATTTAGATTTAGATTTAGAAAGAGTAATTTGGAAAGAGACTGAGACCTGCACAAACTAGCTCTAAGCAGTGTCTCCAGTTTGATGAGGAGGACAAAGCAGGCTTATTTTAAGAATAAAATCAACGAAAACAAAAACAACACCAGGAAACTATGGAATCTTATAAAGAGTTTGTCACGTGACGATGATGAATCTCGATCTAGTATGAAAAGTTGATCGATAGCGGCAATGTCATTACGGACGAAACTAGTATGGCTGAACTATTAAATACCGTCGTTATTGATTATCCAAAGAATTTGATTTCCACCAAAACACACATGTGACTCAGAGCCCAAGTGCCATTAATCAAGTCCAACTTGTATTTGCGATCCCGAGTATAACGATGAAACGAGTCTCTGAACTACTTTTCTCCATTCCAAGTCACAAAGCAACAGATGATGATGGCATCAGCGCCAAGATTTTAAAGATTGCTTCTCCTGCCGTACCACCATCTCTGAATAGAGTGTAACATCTATTTATATAGTATAAAATCTTTGCCTGGAAAGTAGCTAAGGCTAAGTAACGCCTTTGTTCAAAAGAAATGGAAGCAGATCAGATTGTAACATTTACAGGCCAATCTTGGTCCTGCCAGTCTTGTCTAAGCTACTTGAAAGACACATTTGCGACTATCTGTGTGGTTTCTTGACATCAAACGGGATATTGTATAAACTCCAATCTCGGTTTAGAAAGTCGTTCTCCACTGGGACAGCCTTGATACGACTTATTGACGAGCTTTTGCCCAATCTGGACAAGGAAAATGTTACTGGCCGGGTGATGATTTACTACAAAAAACCATTATCATAGCGATGCAAACCTTGGAGTGCCTCAAGGGAGTATTCTGGGACCACTCTTGTTTCTTATATTTATAACCGATCTATCAAAGATACTGGAACATTCAGCAGTAGACATATCTGCGGATGATACTACTATCAGTGCTAATCTACACCTGGAGCCTTAAATCAAGTTCTTCAAGCTGATGTTGGTAAAGTTGCAAAATGGACCACAGACAATAAAATTGTACTTAGCGCGTCCAAAACTAAAACTATGTTAGTAGCTGGCAAACGTCTACATAAGAAGATGAGCAGCACCTCACTCACTGTCCATGTCAACTCAGTGGAACTCAAACAAGTCCAGTCTCATAAACTGTTAGGTGTAATTATTGATACTCAGCTTAATTCTAGTGAGCATAGTGATAATCTATGCAAGAAGCTAACACAGCGTATTGCTGTTTTGTAATACGTGAGGCGTCATTTACCTTTAGATCAACGAATTCTTTATGAGAATGCCACGATAAAACAAACCATGATGTATGGCTCCAGTGTGTGGGTATCTACATTTGTTCATAACTTAAATAGGGTCTTCAGGCTACAGCAGCGTGCCGCACGAGTTATTCTCAATGCTGATGCTAGAGCAAACATTTGAACGGGGTGTGTCCCGATTATATGTTAGAATTACTCAAACAAAACATCGATTAAAAGATTGTACAAGTCCAAAAACTTGTAATCTCGATTCTGCGGTAAAACAAAATGTATTTGGGTGCATCTTTATGGAAAATGGAGCTGGATTATTTTTGGAAAGGAGAATTTGTGGGGAGAAGTGATATATTTATTCTGTGAATTGCCGGGTTGACAGTCACGTTTGATTAACGCTGAATTGCGCCAACAGTGTGGTAATGCAAGTTGAATTTTCTATCACGTTATTTGCTGCGAGAAAGAAAAGAAATAAAGGAAGACCTCTTACCTTTCAAAGCTATCACCTGTAGCTATCAGTAGACTGCTATAGCGTACAGCAAGATTCTGGAAAAATAATTATAACTATTTCCAGACAGACGGCACAAACCCCAGGTCCAGGTGGTAGTTGAAGGAAAATTATCTCCGGCCTTATCGTTTCTTTCAGCTAAATCAGAAATGCTTGAATCGGGTGATAAATGTAAAATTAGCCTGAACGATACCACTAAAAGTAGAAAACAGTTTAAAACGACGGGCGGACAAAGTTCTCACGATTCAAATATTTTTAACGACCCGAATTTCGACACTGACACGTTTCAATGAAATCTGGCACAGATTGAAGTTTGTGCAATCAAGGCACCGTCCACAGGTAGCCTGTGTAGCAACAGTAAACAAGGAGGGTAGGGAGAAAGGGTCGCATGCAGAATAGTTTTAAATATTAAAAGGACTGGATAAAAGATTGAGATTTTTAAACCTCAGCAGGATAAAACTAGTGCGTTCAAATCTATACATTATTTGTAACAGCTCGTTTTCTTAACGCTGTTTTTTTCTGGTCCCGCAGCATTTCGCAGCCGTTTAAGTCTCCTCTTCAGAAACGGCTGTTTTGATCAGATCCGCATGCCTACCAATCAGGTAGCAGTAAAGCAACAATGACGCCAGTGTCAGCTCGAAAATCGCCGGGGTTTCCAATGAATGCGGTACAAGATGCTATGGTTTCCGTTCAGATTTCCGTTTACGTAGCTTGATTGATTATATGATAGAGCCTATATTTTTGTAAAAAGTGTGCCAGTTTGTTTTTTGCCGGCTATGACCGTCAAACCGGAATAGCACAAATGAACTTAGAGCAGATATGAACTATTTTTATTTCTAGTAGCCCGCTGACTGCAGGTTAGCAAAAAGCATACAAATCTTAACATACGATTTTGAAAACAATTTTATTATGTTCATCGAGAAATCGACGAAGATTTCAGAGCCAGGGAGCTTCCGAGAGCGAAAAATTTAGATTTAGTTGGGATAGTGCAGTGAATAAGTGTATTTGCAGAAGGAATGTGGTTTGCATCAAAGCAGCCGTTTTTGGGGAGAAGCGTTGCATTTATGAAAATAGATCTTCCTGGACCGCGACAGCGACAGTTTACCCGCGACCTACGGCCAGCGTCGTTTAGATTCTCACCGATCAAGATTGTAAAGATTTAGTCGAATAATATTACACACACACGGTAGGCTTCCCTTTTCTGTAATACAGAACATACTGAAAAAGACCACTACTCACGCTATGCATCCTGGTTAAGCGTGGCCTTTTAAGATATTCACCCTGTCGAGAAGTTGTAGGTTTATTAAGCCCGGTTGTTTTCAGCCCTTTGCATTTGTCTCCCTTGCATTTTAGCCAAAACCTCAGGCCGTCGTTGTTGAGCATTAGAGAGCTTAAGCACCAGACGTTCTTGAGGTCACGAACGCCTACCGGAAGTCATTAGAGGAACTATGTACATACTGCGCAGGCCATGACGTTCGCGTGGTCACGTCGCAGACGCCACAACGTCACTTTTCAGGTTGAAGGTAGGACGCCACAAAAATATGCTGTTATTTTGTTTATAGGAGATAAATTATTGACTCAAAACCATAAAAAGCTCTTCTGCTTTTCATTAAGTGATTAAAAAACGTTTTCGTAGCGCGTAAAGTGGTTTGCTTAATCGATAGATTGAACGGGATTCGATAATGGCAGACAATCTTCTCGCCAAGTCTGGGTGAGTTAAGCCATTTGATTTCATGTCCATTTGAATCATCAAATGCAGAACTTAGATTTTTTTAAACCGGGTTTAAGCTTATCACAAATTAGTTTGAGCGATAATTTAGAATTAAGACACTTAAGCGACATTCAGATACAATAACAAAGTGCAAAATGAGATTGATGATTGTCTTTCTGCATCGGTTGTATTTTGTAACATTGTATAACGTATGCATGCCTGCTAGGTTTTGAGCAACCGACTACAAACATAAGAATAACAAATCTCGCTGTGGTTAACGAATTTAGAAAAAGAGAAATGGTCCTCTAGGCATCCAGATCATGTACTGAAAACTTCATGCTCGCTCGTTTGTTCGCAGTGTTTACACAACTATGAAGTGGTAAATTTCAAGTCGCCTAATAAATATGAAAGACTAATTATTCATTCTGTTAAGAGAGTGGGTTAAAGAAACTTATTCCCTTGCTCATTAAGGTCATATCTCTAGCATCTTTTAGCAAAGACATGTTAACACGGGTAGAAGTCCGTGTCTGAAACACGTCGACTGCTTAACCTTCCTATTTCGCACCAACAACGAAGGCCTCGATCCAGTCTTACGCGGCTTCTCTGCCGTTCGTGTTGTCAAGAACGTCTGGTGCTTAAGCTCTCTATTGACGGGTTTCTTCCCTCTGAAGACGCACCGGGAATGTCTTCTTCACTCAAATTATCTGAAAAACTCACCGCAATTTTTAACACAGAACATTCGACAAGATATATTCAAGCTGCGTAAGATCAACCCTATCCCGCGGTGAAACGATCGACAATTCCACAATACTTAACCTTTCCAACAAAACTCACAGCCTGTGCCTCTTAAGCCTCGTTTTGGTGAACTCGGTTTAGGTCTCAACCGCGCGTCCACCATTTTGAATAAGGCCTTCAACTGCCGTTTTTTTCTAACTTTGGCAGCTGAATAATCAGTCTTTGGAACTGATTTTTATTGTATTTCGCAAGATGCGCCCGAGCTGTGATCGCGTATCGAAACGGAGCGAGCCCTTGAAATATGCTCACAAGCATGCTGGTTAACACCATGGTAAGCGTAACTAACAGTTTGAAATTCAAGAGCAGTTTTTTCACATAATCTGTGTACAGTACAGGAATCCGTTTACGTAATCTAACGGTTATTTTGTATTGTATTTTGTTATTTTTTCACCAACGGAATTTCATAAGTGAACGCGAACGATAAATTCGTATCAACATCACAAGTACATAAAGCTGAATTCGAGCAAAATGTTTTCACATTATCAGTTTACAATTCACGAACCATGACCCTAACCTGCTTGAATATTTTCCCTTAAATCCATTGAGTTACACCCTCGAAATTTGAATAAGTGATTCGTATCTGCACCACGAATGAGGCACATTTCAAAGTTTTCCTACAACTCTAGGCATATAAATTTAGGTAAGATGCCTCTGATCCATTTTATTTTAAAGAATTTCTTTTGATGTAAACTTTAAAGTTTAATTTACTCCTTAAAGTGCTCGAAAATAGTTAAATTTTGTTTTCATTCATGTGTGTGTAGATAAAACTTGTGTTGCAGGCTTCTCTTTCCAAAGTGAACTCACGTAAACATGTGTCATTAAGCTACTTGATATATTATGATTCTCCCAAATCTGCAATGTTACTGCCCTGTTTTTTTCCAAAAGCCTCCAGATACATCTGTGTGCCAGGCAATGATTAAAGTCTCATTTAAAAGATATGCCATATTTTAGCAGCTCTATTTTAATTAAATTCCATCTTTAAGTTTTTTGGCATTTCTTGTTTGAAAATTTATAAATGGCATTGCTGCTTCATCCTTGTAAAGAAGTATTACACATTTTTATTTTTAAAACCTGCATTACAAAGTCAACTCTTTTTCAGTGACTTTGGAATTTTATACTACAGAAGAGCACTTTGACTGGAGTTTAATACAGTTTTCCTTATTTGCCATCTTTCTCAGCCATATCACTATGTTTCTTAAGTGGGGAAATGATTGATATCGTAATGATTAAAATCTACCCATGCTTTCAAATACAGGTATGGAATAATGATGTGATGAATATCTGATGTTATGAAACACTTACAATGGGAAACCTGCTGCTGATAGCCTTTGTGTTTAACTTCTAAGCTGTCAGAGATAAGGAGGTGAACTATTAAATCTTCTCATAATTCTTACTGCTAAAGTTTTTTTGAGATTGATTTGTGACAATTAGAATGATAGTGGCAGAAGAAACACAGTCAGGCCTTTCCCATTGAAAAGCAAGTTTATTAGATCTTGGATTCTACATTTAAACTTGAGGAGATGAAATTTATTCGTTTCTTGTGTTTCAATATGGTTTTCTTACATGGAAAGGTAATTGTAATTATGGCTTCACAAAATGTTTTTCTCATAAAATAGAATGTTTTGATAACTTTAGTCCCGAATTTTGAATATCTGAAAATCATATACGTGTACTGTGGTTTCATGAAATGTATGAGTGTTCCTCGCAGTAATAACCGTACTTATCTAGTGGGTGAAACTAAGCCCATACTGGATTTGAGCCCATGACCTCTGTGATACCAGTGCAGTGCTCTACTAACTGAGGTAACAAGCCAACTGGGAGCCAGTCATTACTGTTGGTTCGTATTTCATGAAACTGCAGTACACATATATGATTTTCATATATTCAAAATTCATTGATTTATATCACTTTGACCAGCACCCAGTTGGCTGTTAGCTCAGTCGATGGAGCACTGCACCAGTATAGCATGGGTTCAAATCCCGTACTGGCCTGAATTCTTTTTTCAGGTCTTATTTCCACCCACTAGATAACTAGGGTTATTACCGCAAGGAACACCTTCATATGACGTTATTCCTTTCTCTTCAACATCAATTACTGTTTCTGCAGCACAGGCAAAGGAAGCAGGTTATAAAAGCTTTTGATTCAGTCAATTATTTGAGTATGTGAGTAACATCTGATGTTTTCTCATGAAACAGAATGGTTCAGCTGAAGACAACCCAAAAGGAGTGAATTTGACAGTAACAAAGGCGACTAACAGGGAAACTTGAGCACTTAGTAAGTACATCCTGGTTTGATATTCTGACAATTACAGTTCACTGAGATTATTATACATTGTAGTCATCATCTGTCTTCTCATTGGCAAAATGCCCACAGTTAATTCTGGGGAACAGCGCAACCTACAGATTATTCACTAATCTGTACCTTCAGATTAGTGAATAATCTGTAGGTTGCGCGCGCAATGCATGATCTCTGATGGAGCAATGTCAAGATCAAGGACAGCGAAGTAAGAATGGCTTCTCGATTCGCTTCATCGACCCAGCGAGAAATTGAGAAACTACTTGAAGATGAAGATTCGGAAAATACTAAAAGATAGACAAAAGTGGCGAAGGAACTGTTCTGCGAATACCTTACAGAGAAAAATATGTAGGAGCCACACGACAAAAAGGAATTAGCTCAAAAGACGTTCACCACACAGTTGAGGTGTACATTCCTAAGTGTTCGAAAATAAACTGTGTTCCCGGCGATAATGCGTTTGGCGTTCTTTAAAACAATGTATAATAAAACACTTATTGGATGAGGTTTTTGTGATCTCTGGAATAATCACAAAAACCTCATCCAATAATTGTTTATAATTAAAGTGTCCGTTCCTATACAGGAATGTACCTTCCATATGAATTGCACAGTCATAAAGAATGAGATAACGAAAAAGGTCCGGCAGTGCATTCCACTGCTTAGCGGAAAAGTGAGAAAAGGAGTTAAGAGCATAATGTAGTTGCCTCAAAGATTATAGGAAGAGGACCGGAGCGCAAACATATTCTTCAGATAAGCAGGAAAATGAGTGAAAAACAACTCTTATATAACAGTATGAAGAAAATTCTGAACGCGCTTGTTGCACAACGACGTAGAGTTGACTTTTGAAAGAAGAATAGTGTGTAGGGACAAGTAATCTACAAGTGTAGATCTAAGTATTCTTCTAGTTAGTGCTTGAAGTTTATCCGCATCGTGTGCTCCACAAAAGTACCAGACAGAAGAGAAATGATAAAATTGAACCACCTCCCGGTTAGCTCAGTTAGTTAGAGCGCCGGATTGTTGTGCGGGAGGTCGGGGGTTCAAGCCCCGGCCGGACCAATGCTCATGGTCTTAAAATAATTGAGGAGAATTTACTACCTTTCTATAATCAAGAAATGGATAGATATTCTAGTCTTCTCGGATAAGAACGAATAAACCGTAGGCCCCATCTCCTGCAGGGCTTGGGGTAGGAGACGCTAGTTTCCCACACACGAGATTACTGTGTGGTGGATGTCCTCCCCTGGGGAGGGATGGGCGGAAGGTGAAATCGTTACGTGGACTGAAGCGGCTGCCAGAGGCACCTGATAATGCTGACATCCGATCTCAACCTTAGGGATGGGTGGGTGTTGGCCCATTAACCTATAGCTAGGTATGTAAATTACTATGTATGTAATTGACGTCAAGTATTCGCTTAAGATTTCCCTGCGTATGAGTTTTCGATAGCGCAACATGACATTAAACTGATTATTGATCTTTTTGCATACATTTGATAGATGTTTACAATAATTCAGGTTATCTATTTCAATTCCAAAAATGTCTAACATGTCCTTTAGTGCGAAGGAGAAACCATACTCCGTATCAGCGAGGACTAGACTCTGGTGCTTGGTCTCATTAACTAACACCCCATTTTCATGGTACCACTGATTGGCCGCCCAACATTCAGAGATACGCGTGCTTCTAGAGCTGTCGGATCGACGTGGGAGTAGTAGACCTGATGATCATTTGCATAAGCGTTGAACTTGGCCTTGTTGACAGGGAAGAGAAGATCGTTGGTAAAAATGTTAAATAGTATAGGACCTAGCACACTCCCCTGCGGAACCCCACGCTTGACGCTTTCCCAGGTCGAAAAGGTGTCTCTAACTTTAACTCTGTGAGTTATTTCAGAGAGATAGTTCCTAATTAGGGCACAAATTTTGTCGTCCATACCATAGGCCCTTAGTTTCGAAAGGAGGAGTGGACACTGAATGACATCAAACGCTTTGGAGAAACCCACAGAAACTACCGCAACGAGCTTCCCCCTGTCACGCATCATCCTCCAGTCTTCCGTCAATTATAGCGGAGAATTCTCGCAACTATGAAACTTTCTACAGGCGCTTATGAAGTCTGATAAGAGTCCATCGTAGTATTCGTACATCTGCTCCAATAGAAGCCTTTCAAAAATACTGTTAAGAGCACAGTTACGGGCCAATAGTTGATCTTACAAAACTCGTCGTCTTTTTTATACGAAGGAGTCACCATGCTCATCTTCCAGCTTTACTCCTTGTACCTGAAGCCCTCAAAGCTTATAGCAGGGGAGTCTGTAACCTGACTTCTTTCGTCCACAACTGTGTGATGACTTGCATAAAGTTTTACTGTAAATAGCAACATTTTCGTTACCGATATTACAACATGTAATGTAATTTGAATGGCATTAAATACTCAGGCTCAAGGTCTCAATAGTGCATGGTGTTGTTACAAATGCTGATATCCAGACTAAACATTGATATACATGTAAGGAATTGTTCACTAATTGTGGGACATTCTAAGCAACATATGGCAATCTACGGTCTTTCCTTACACTTAGGTAGCACGGAAAGCCGTAAAACTCTTGAACAAAAGCTCATCTTTCAAACCGGCAGTCTAAATCCCACAGGGTCAACGAACGCTTTTCATTCCACTAATTTATTGGTTTTTTTCTCGTTGCCATGTTCCCACCAATAACGTAGCTCCACTTTCTACCTTTAAAAGCACACACAACCCACAATTCCTCTATTCGCTCCGACGAAGGGCTAACGCTCGAAACGTCAGCTTTTGTAATCTTTACGGTGGCCAATTTACCGTTTCAACTTTGTTGATATATCCAAATTATTTCGTTACCCCCACCGACGCAGCCCCAAACAGTTTCTTTAGAAACTATCAGCCTTTATTCAAATTAATGGTTGTTGGCCTACCGCAACTTACTAAGCAGTTACCACCAATATCTTTTTCTATTTTCGATAAAACTACATCACCGGTTCCCTTTGCTAGGGACCTTGGAGTGACTCGTCTTTCATACGATACTCATATTACTAAAACAGTTTCAAGTGGCTTTAATCAGTTAGTACATATAAACAGAATTAAGCATCTTTTAGACAGACCAACACTTCTATTACTTATTAAAAGTTTTGTGTTCACTAAACCTTTTTATTGCTTGTTGGTGTGGGCAAAAACTTTGCAGTAAGAAATATTCTGGGACTTAAAAGAATCGACCATATTAGCGAAGGTCTCAAGTCACTGGGAATAATCAAGGTAAAAGATAGACTAGATATTAATGACGCAGTGATGGTATTTAAATGCCTAAATAACCTTGCGCCTAAATATTTATGTGACCAGCTACAAATGAGATCCTCTGTATGTACCAGGGTAACACGATCTGCAAACAACCTAAGCATTCCTCGTTGTCGTCTGGCAACCGGACAGCGTCGCTTTGCATATAGAGGTGTAAAGATCTGGAATGGTTTAAGTAATGACTTGAGGAACTTAACTAGTTTAGATGCAATAGACAATATTTAAATAAATAATGTTAATATATCTGTTCTTAATTACATTTATCTTATTTGAAGAATTTTTTAGAGAATATCAAAGTTAGTATGTTCATATATTTTTCTTTATATTATTGTACTGAAAAGCCCTTTCAGGGAGCTGCAATAAAATGCATGTATGTATGTATGTATATTACAAATATTTGTCAGCTTGTTACAGCATACAGCATGAAAAAACATATTTAAGTTGGCGTAATGTTATCGTAAAGCTGCCGTAAAGGTGTACTTTACACCACATTTACATTTCGTAAAGCGTGCCTTTACGAAATGTAAATTCAGTTTTTTGTATGAATCAGCTGTATCGACTGCTCAGATTGGGAATATCAGGTTTGTTTTATATAATTTAAGGGAAACATAAGAGCAAACCTGATCAATCGGTTTTCCACTATAATAGTTGAAAGTTATGTGGACGGAATCGAGACAGTCAATGAATGAATGAATGAATGAATCAACTATATTTTTTGTGACCTTGTCTTGGAAACCTAACATATTTTAATTAGATTGATGCTAATGGTTAGATTTTCAGCTTATACCCTTAAAACTCCGAGATACATTCACACGAAATGCCAGTTAGTCCAAATTAAATGCATTGTATGGACAGATACATGTAGTCAAAAAGAAATTCAATACATGAAAGTAGATTGACAATTGCTTTATTTGCAATTACACTTAAAATTCTTGCATATCTTTTTACAATTATAATGCTATTGAAATACTGAACAAACTATCACTCTATAGCTCTAGAACTCTCATTAAAAAGTGTTGTAAAAAACAATTTAATTGAAATAATTAAAAGAAAAGGTCGACCAAAAATTATGTGGCTTCAAAAATTTATAGACATTTACAAATTATTGATTCAAAGTTACATTAAACCTTGATTTATTTACACTGATGCCAAATACATTCCTTTTCTACAGTAATCAAGTCATGACTTCTCTTTTCAAAATAACTTGAGAAGTTGACTGATCAACAGAACCAAGCGAATAAAAAAACAGCAATCTTGAGCCAAATTCACACTAAGAAAATATGAAAACTGCAAGGAATTTCTTACTTGAGTTTCAAATAGACTTATAGACTAGTAGATCAGGCTATACTTTTGGGTGGTCTTTGCTGATTTGAAAGAATGATAGAGCAAGCTCCACAGTTAAATTTCTACAGAATATACTGCAATATACTGCCAACACACCAACTGGATGAGTTCTTAGCATCTTTAAATCAAGTTTGTGCACAAACTGCCCTAACCTTAATTTGTGACATCACGCAAAAGGCTGTTGTAGTCTTGTTGGTAATTGATTTAAGCAAACCGCCAGGAGCAATATCTATTTATGGCTTCATATGCACTTCACAGTGTAGCTTGTCATAAAACTTTGCAGTGATAAGTACAAACTATTTTAAGGCAGCTTACAGTTGAGTATCGAAAGTAAATCTGGAACTGTTTTAATTTTGCTTTACTACGTACACTCTGTGATTGGTTTAAAAAACTTACACCACCTATTCAACCAATCAGATGCAAAACTTAAACCAATCACAACTTGGTCATGTGAGTTTTAATTTCCCATGCTTGACATCAATTATGTGTGTTTGCTTCCAACCTCCTTTTTTTGGCCTCAGTGTATGAAGACTGTCTGAGGGTTATTCAACAAGACTTTAGTTTCAGCAAGAAATAACATTGAACTAAATAAGTAACTATAATTAACTACAACGAAGGTCATTCAAGGCTGTGCTCTAAGAAAAATTGGAGGGAGCACAATTCTCTGAAACTGTAAAATCCAAGGTGCCAGCTATATGCTTTTCATGAAAAATTAAGATTCCCGAGTCACCCAAGAACAAAAGTAAGGCGCCAGGGGCCACTGGGTGCTGTTAGACCACAGCCCTGTCGTTGGTGTTCAACACACATGTAGATTACTGTAATATGTTTTTAGTATACAGTTGCTTCAAATATGCTTGATATTTCTGTTTAGGAAAAGTACACCATTATTCACTTACATTGTGACCCCTTTGATTCCTCCTAGAATTTATTACACTTTCATCCTGCTTATTTGCCACTTGGGGCAGTCCCTCATTACTAACATGGGTTAACAACTGCTTTGAGTTTGCCTTGAGGGTTTTAAAGTCTTTATGGCACCTGTGACAAAAGCAATTCAAAATATCACAAATCTTGACCATTGTCTAGAATAAAATAAAAGAACCACTGAAAAATAATGTTCGTGAAAAGGTCT
>NC_142523.1:18140715-18198215 GCF_964205215.1 Stylophora pistillata
AGGATTATTTTTTTCATCAATTAGAACTTGAAGCGATCCAATTTGTGAATTATTAAAATCACGGGATATCATTTCCATTACTATATATTTAAAATATATTTAATTTTTTTAAATAGCTTGTAAATCTTTTAGAGGAATCCAACTATTGAAATCATCATCATAACCTTTCCATTTAACCAGAGCTTTTTTATTTTTGTAATCTCTCTTTACAACTTTGTCAATTCTAAATATTTCTTGTTTAGTTCTCAATAATTCAGACTCATAGAAACTTCCTTTGATTTCTTCATTATTTAAATCTTTTAATTGATAGGTGATTGGGTTTGTATATTTTATCTTGTCAATAGTGAATATTTCTTCTGTCCAATTCGGTGTGTAACCTTTATCAAACAACCGTCTTTTGTATTTGATATTCGAACCTTATCACCGATTTTATATTTCGGTTTTTTTTAACTGAATTGGTGTCACCATATCGATTGAAATAAACCATTCCTTCATTCTTTTCATCAGAGGCTTCAACAGGCGTCATTTTGATTGAATTGTGTTTGGTATTATTATATTGACTTAGTATTTTCGGTAAAATGCTGAGATATTGAGTGTTACCTTGGATAGTGAATTGTTTCCACACTTTGTTTTTAATCGTTCTATTCCAACGCTCGACAACAGATGATGTCTCTTAATTTTCACTTGAATATAATTTAACATTATTTTTATTCAACAATTCTTCAACATGTTTATCATAAAATTCTTTACCTTTGTCAGTCCACAAGAACTCTGGCTCTCTTCCTTCTTTGAATATGGTTTTAAATGTTTGGTTTATGGGTTCACCCTTTTTATTTTTTAAGGGTTCAATCCAACCATATTTACTGAATACATCGATAACCATAAGAAGATATCGATAACCTTTGTTCCATTTACTGAACTTCTGCATTTCAATCAAGTCTGCTGCCCAAATTTCATCTATGTGATTTATGATTATACGCCACCGAGTAAAGTTACGCTTGATTGGTTTATGTAATTCATCTGCTAATTTTGCTTTCCAGTTTACTTCACTCGACGGCTTTTTCCGGTTTTTGATACACCGAGACCTAGTTTTTGTTTTTTATTGATTACGGTTCTTGCTACTTGACCCATTTTTGGCATTTGTCCATAAGGTATCTCATTTAATTGTTCAACCATCTTTCGATCGCAATCACCTTTATCTTTACCCATATCATAACAAATATGCGGCAGTTTCATCAACTTTGTTGCGTGGTTGAACATTCCATTTTAATACTTAACCAGTGTTTTTATCGTATACTAATTGTTTATCAAGAGGATTGCACGGTCCAAGGTATTTATATTTTCCAGGTGTCCATCCAGTTTTGGATTAGGTAATTTACCAATTGCTTTATGAATATAGGTAAATAGATTTTACCTCCTTTGTAAAGTGGATTAGTTGGATCATAAACACCTTGAGGAGAATACATTTCCATTGGATACCATTCTGAAGGATAAATAGAACCACCTTTTTTTGACTTTGGTTGATAATTGATCTAAACTTGACTTCCAACACTGTGAATAATTGGATTCAGTTTTTTCAAACCATAATCAATTGTTTTTTCTGTAATCCTTTATCACGCATTGCTTCAGAGGCATAATATCTGCCAGTATTTACAAGTTTACGTCCCATCCAAGGTATTCCATGTTGAATGAAACCTTATAATGCCATATTTGCAGCTGAACCAGCTATACCAGATCCTTGTTTTGTTTGTTTAACGAATTTGGTTTTAGTTATACCACATTCAGCGCAAGTGCATTTTAACATCATTCTACCATTTTTAGCTGGTTCATATCTTTCACTTCCAGGAACACATCCTGTTTGTTTCTTCTGCTTCACGAAATAATTCTTCATATATATGAATTATATTAATCTTCTGAAATATTTTTCAATGAATTTTTCGTTTTTAATTGTGTCATTTATATCAAACACTTTAATGAGATCTTGATATGATTTACCATTTTTCATTTCATTCAAGAAATATAAACAAAAATAACCACAAGTTGATGTTTTAATGTTTTGAATTTGATTGTCTTGATGTAAAAGAATAAGGTCACTGCAAACATGGCCGCCGTTAAGCTAAATGGTAATATTTTTAGTTTGCGGTCTGTGTGCCTGGTATTATATTTCTACCTCTGTTTCACTGGTAGCAGCTATCAGAAATGTAAACAACGACAGAGCCAAGTATTCTATACTTCTAATCTTCCTACACCAAGAATAGCGAGTTACATTTACCAATTACGAAACGTCAGCGCAAGTTCTCCTCGGATGTCGACTAGCGCTCAATGCCTCAATTTCGCTGCTTCTTATTCAACTGGCTAATGATGTCGAAGTTCAGCCTGGCCCTTGCCTAGCTCAGCGAGCAAATGGTCTGCGTATTTGCCAATGAAACGTCCAACGCTTAACAGATAGCAAACTTGAAGAGATCCGGTCACTCTTAACTCGACCTGGCAATGAATATGATAGATTGGATATTCTAATTCTATCTGAGACTTTTTGCACCCAAAAAGTGCCGGATTCTCTCTATAACACTGACGGATATCAGCTTCATCGAAAGGACAGAATGGGGAAATCAGGTGGTGGAATACTTGTTTATATAAATAATTCGCTTCAGGCTAAGAGACGGGAAGACCTCGAAGCCGAAGACATAGAAATCCTGTGGTTAGAGGTCTGCCCCTACAAATCGAGACGTTCTCTCTTTATTGGTTGTGTCCACAGGCCTCTTTCGTTCAGAGTGGCGGATGACAAGAGACTCGGGAAAAACATTGAGAACGTACATCTTCTCAACAAGGAAACCATTTTATTGGGAGACATTAACATCGATTTCCTATGCACCATGAAACTTCACAAGCACCCATTCATAAAAACGCTGAAAAATTTGAATATGTCACAACTTGTAATGGAAATTACCCGACCATTGTCCAAAACCTGCCTCGATCACATCTGGAGTAGTCACCCTGCGCGGCTAATAAATGTGCGGGTATTATCTACTGGTATGTCAGATCACCTACCAACCATTGTGATAAAAACATACAAGGGCGTGCAACAAAACAAAACTGAGCATACGACAATCACCTACCGTGACATCAAGAATCTTAATAAAGAACAGTTTATTGCTGCGTTGAAAGAGGCGCCTTGGGATTCTGCGTTTATTTTTAATGATCCTGATGACGTTGTTGATACCTGGTACGATATTTTCCAAGGCGTAGTCGATAGATCCCTTCCTCTTAAACACGAGCGAGTGAAGGGTAAGTGCCAACCTAAATGGTTCAATAACCACATCGTCGACGGATTTAAGGAGGGCGATAAACTTCTCACTAAAGCCAAGAAAAGCGGTTCCGACAACGACTGGCTTAATTACAGGCCAGCGAAAAATTTACGTGAAAAATTTAATTAGGCAAACAAAGCAAACATACTTTAAGACCAAATTCACTGAAAACAAACATAACTCACGGAAACTTTGGAATCTTATTAAATGCTTGTCAGGTAACGACGGCCCGGAACACGAACCGCTGCAATTAGTCGACGGGAGTGAAATCATTACTAACAATGGTGACATTGCTGAGACTTTGAATTGCTTTTTCGTCGATCAGCAGAAAAATCTGACTTCTCAGATCGGTCTTAACAATGTCTCGTCCACTGGAGCCAGGCCCCCTCCTCCATCTCCCCTTTCCCTGGCCCCTGGAACATTTAATATTCCACAAATATCCAAGGACAAAGTTGTTAATCTCCTTCTCTCTATCCCAGTGTACAAAACTACAGGCAACGACGGAGTGCCAAACTGCTGAGAATTGCTGCACCTGCTACTGCAGACTCCATGTGCAAGTATCGAAAAACAAACCTTCCCCACAAAGTGGAAAGTCGGTAAAGTGACTCCCATTTCTAAGGGGCAAGGAAACCGGGACGATAAGAACAACTATAGGCCGATAACCGTGCTTCCTATACTTTCAAAGTTACTCGAGAAGCACATTTGTGATCACCTTTGCGACTTCCTTGAGGAAAACGCTCTACTACACAGGTTTCAGTCCGGTTTCCGCAAATTTCACTCCACTGAGACCGCCCTTATCCGCCTAGTCGATCAGCTGCCCTTTGACTTGGACATCAACAAAGTATCGAGGCATGTGTTTATTGACTATAAAAAGGCTTTTGACCTCATAGACCACGGTCTGCTTTTAGAGAAACTGAAAGCCTATGGGGTATGTGATGGCGAGCTGGAACTACTACGCAGTTATCTAAGTGGACGCACACAGTATGTACACATCAATGGCTGTCATTCCTCCCCAAGAGCTATGTTGGCTGGAGTACCGCAAGGGAGTATTTTGGGCCCCATTTTGTTCCTCTTATTCATTAACGATCTGCCATCGGCAGCACAGCAAATCTACCGTTGACATCTACGCGGATGACACTACTCTCAGTTTATCATCAGACGTGACTAATGGACTTACGGCCACGTCATCAGCCCTCCAACAGGACTTAGATGACGTCTCGCGGTGGTCGGCTGCTAACAAAATGGTTACAAACGCTGCGAAGACGAAATGTCTCCTTGTTATAGGGAAACGCATACCATGCTCGCTTGACAATTGTTCACTGGAGCTCAAACTTGCTAACTCTGACATAGAACAGGTTGATAATCAGAAACTTTTGGGGGTTACTATTGACAAACACTTAAGCTTTGATGTACACGTTGAGGAACTGTGCAAGAAGTTGTCCCAGAGAATAGCGGTTCTTGGAAAGATAAGGAGATTCATCCCTATTGAACAGCGCACACTTTACTACAATGCTATGACCAAACAAGTAATGTTGTATGGGTCAACTATCTGGTGAAACTGCTCAGCTGATAACTTAACGAGAATCCTCAAGCTGCAAAAACGTGCTGCCCGAGTAATTTTGGGAGTTGACACAAGATCAAATAGCGTAAATCTTTTTAATAAATTAGAGTGGCTCCCATTTTATGATGAAGCTAAAATCAATAAGTGCTCACTAGTCCTTAAGCGCCTTCAAGGAAACTGCCCCAGCTACATGTGTGACCTTCTTAAATGCAATGCAATTATTCCTGTAATTTTTAATTATTCCTGTATTGTTAATTATTTTATTTTGATTATTCCTAATATTGTTACGTTTGTTACAATTCCTTTTTTTTTTTTTTTTTTTTTTTTTCCGAATTTTAATTTTCGAGGGCCATTAGTTTATCAGTTTCATTACTGTCACATGTTACCCTCGTTAAATAAAGTCTTACTTACTTACTTACTTACTTACTAATGCAGATTTACACACACGCAATGGGCGGTACAGTGCCTTAAACCTCGTCTGCCCCAGATATAATCGCGTATCTGAGGGAGGGAGAACTTTTAGCGTGTCCGCAACCAGGCTCTGGAACTCTCTGCCAATTAACCTTAAGAAAGTAACATGTGTAACCTCATCTAGAAAGGCTATTTATAGACATTTTTTAACCAGATACAATGACGTTGATCATTTTAGCGTAACTGAAACTTAATTGTGTTCATAGTTTTATGCTAATCCAACATTTCATAACCTTCTTCTCGCTCGACCTATCCTTGCTGTATTCTTATTGTAATTATAGTTTGTAGATACTCATTGTTATAAATGTAATATAGCTTTTACTATTGTTAGTCCCATTCATACATACACTTATACTTCCTTTCTTTATGACATGTATTTTGTTTCTTAACTTTGTTTTACAAATTTAGTTTGAGGGCCACTAGTTACTCAATTGAAGCACTGTCCCGTGTTACCCTCGTTAAATAAAGTTGATTGATTGAAAAGAGTCAATTTTTTATTTTTAGCATGATTAACCAATTCTTGAAAAGGAGGCATTCCAAATGAATCGAAATAATTGATCACATTATCTTTAACAAAAGTTGTTACCCAATGTGAACCAGACATGTATGATGGATGAAGATTGTAAATGAAAAGAGCTTGTTTGTGATTATGTGGTACTTTTTTATCTCTGCTTCAAAACATCATCGATTGGTATTTTAAGATATTCACATCATTCAAGAAGATCAAAATTTGTCATAGGAATTGTTTTATGAAATTTTGGTTTTACAATATGTCTCCTAATATTGAAATTGACTTGAACGGACTGTTTCGTCCTAGAATTAGGCCCTGTCCTTTTTTTGATGTTTTTTTTTACCTCTACCAATTTGACCATCAGGCCAATTACCAAATGAATGGAGGAGGTATATAAGAACCCCAACCATCAGATCTTGGCGCACCTAATTTTGGAGCACCCCAACCATCAGATGTTGGAGCACCTAATTGTGTAGAACCTTTTCCAACTATATTCTTAACCAAATCAATAGCCAATGGAATACCATTTGAAGCAAGAATAGCCCTAAGAGCGCCTCCTTTTTGAGTTTTTGTTGGTTTTATAAAATAATCTGATTTATTCGTTAAGCTTTTATAGAAATCTTGTGCTTGTTTTGAAGTCAACATATTTATATATGGTATCAGTTTTAAAACCATACTCGGTCTAATTAAAAATCCACCGGATTGAACACCTTTTCCAGAGATTGCTTTGACTAACTGAGATGCACTTTCTGAAGCTAATCCTCCCAAAGCAGAAAGTCCTAATGTTTTTCCAACAGTTGGCAACAGAGGTCTTGCCAAACTGAGAACGCATGTTAAAGGACTACCTCCAATTTGATTTCTGATATTTGATTTTGATATTTTGATTTCTGATATTTTGATTTTGATTTTGATAGCAGCTGCTTTCCATACCTTTTCTCAATTTACGATGTTTATCCAACCGTTTAGCAAGTTTGAGGAACATGAAGCGTGTCATTACCTGATAAAGCATTTGCTGACAATCGAGGCGTGATTGATTCTCTTTTATGATAAGCTCTACTTCGATTCTTTTTTTGATTCGGCGATAGTTCAACGTCGATTTTGAATAAATTTGTCGTCATGTCTTGTATATTTAACAATTATTCCACGAGCGCGCGTTGGATATGAGATGATAGATAGCCAACGAGGCGCGTAGCGCCGAGTTGGCTATAATCATCTCATATCCAACAAACGCGAGTGGAATAATTGTTTCATTAAAAAACGCCCCAAAGCTATTAGACAAATCTTCTCGACTTTATTTTGTGAGAAGAAACCGGATTTAACAATGTACAGAAATTAGATTATATTGTATAGAGTATATTGGCTCATATACCATAATGGCTGAGCCAATAAAGAGTCTTGAATTGCATTATCCAATGATCCAGTTTTTAATAATATATGTTATATAATTTCGAATAATCATAAAATACATATGATTTTAAACGATCAACAATTCATTTCCGACTTGGTTTATGATCAATTCTTTTTCATACAGTACAACAGCATTAACTGTAAAAGCGCTATCAGCAGCTGCTTGTACATTAAATTTGTATCTGAAAATAGGTTTTTTAGGATAATTTGTAGCTTTTTCAGGTTGGGCAGTCAGATCGAAATAAATAACTCCGAAAAGTTCTTAGAAATTCTTTATATTAAGTTGTGTTCCTGAATTTTAATCATTCTGCCGCAGTGCGTATTTCATCAATTCGTCAAATATTCTCATTTTAGAGTCGCTATCATATTCCACTTCAGGATAGAATGTATTAGCTCCACATTCTATATGACAAGTTGAAAGATGAGATCCACCTCCTCGATCAGCGTTAATATTGAAAGTGTCATATTCATAAGGATTTGTGTCTTGATTATTATCTTTTTGACGTTGAAGAAACACAAAAACATGCTTTACATTATCAATTGTCGGGCTTATCTGAAAAAGTCTAGACGATCTTGTGGTAGGTGATTGTTAAAACATTTCTTGTTTATAATTCCATCTATTGACTTTGTTCAAGTTTGACAGAAACTGTTAATAAAGACTGGCTTTAGGAGTCAGTCTTGGAACCCATAAATTGAAACGATTGATAACAACACGACCATCATCAGCTGCAGCTGCTTTCCAAATCAGATCTGCGTCACTTGAAACATTTAAAGTAAATTATAATTGCATTGGTGGTAACATTCGATCCTCAAGCTCTTCGAAAAATGAATAACGGTTTAGAGGGATCTTTACGTTAACATTATTGTTTCCAATGGTCAACAAACGTCTTGATTCAAATCCAAGGTTTTGTTGTGCATTAGCTATTCTGTGGTCTGTATCCAGGTACCAAAAACTATTTTAGCAACACTTCTTGAGTAATCATCACTGTATTCAACTAAATTTTTTAAGATACAATGAATATATGAGGTTCATGCATCATACGTAAATTTTTTAAATTCGCTACTTTGTTAAGATTATCAGTGTCGTAAACAATTTTACCTCCACTTTTGATAGTCATCTGATTGATAAATGAATGAGAACCGTTGACCACTGTCGCACGATCTGCTCCATAAGCACTACCATCAGCAAGCTTTTGAAGCTGGAATTGGACTTCAAAATAAGCATTTTACCAATCGAAAAACTACTTCGGTCGTTGATGCTGAATTTATAACCACTTTTAGATTGCGCCTGACCATTGGCTGGTAAGCCAATAACTTCATCTGGTTGAAATCTTGTCATTTCATTTCGTTCTAAAAATTCGCTGGTTCTGACTGCCATTATAATTATAAGTTAGATTATTTTGTAATTTTTTTCCACGCAATTTTTCATTATATATTGATATTTGAGAAACAGATTTTCCAAGACGTTCTCCAGCATGTGAAACATTTGCAACAAAGGCTTTTTTCGCAAATGGTTTGGCAACATTTTTAAATACAGTTATGTTAAAGCTTTCACTGGTCTCATCAAATTGTCAAATATCAGACCAGAACCTTTGTGTTTGTAAACAAAACGACCTAATTTTGGATGATAGATCTTCTTCAATTCAATTGATCCCATTATATTAATTGATTATATTAATTTATCAGTTTCAAAATCAATGAAAGAGTTGTATCTGCACCATTTAGATTAAGCATTCTTCGTTTTCCATCTGTGATATAGATACGAATGCTTGATATTCTCTTTTTGTTGACTGGAATATAAGAAATTCTTCTTGGTTCTTTGGAGAAACTATATGATGGTTTAAGTAAAGCTGTACCAAAGCTGTATATTATATCTGTTTCTTTACCATCAACTATGCTCTCATTGACAAGATCAAAATGTAGATTCACCATCTCAGCGTCTTGTGATAAATTAGGGATATTTGGACTGATATGAGTTCCAGAACTTGAAACTACTTTATTGAAACCGATAAGATCATTAAAATTTCCATCTCGAAGATCGAGTTTGTACTTTTGAGCTAGTGTTATTTCGACTCTGAAAAGTATTGGATCAAATCGTAATTAAATGGAAAATTGTACTTACTGATTTCAGTTTGAGATTTGATGTTTTCATCAAAATTCTTATAAGTCCAACCACCAGTTGGAAAAGTGATTTCAGTGTAAGTTAAGCCATTATCTTTACTGTATTTTATATTCTGATTGTTTAGTGAACTTTTAACATTATTCCATGTAAAACTCATACTTATGATTCTATTGAGACCGTCAACGTAATTGACTTTATCTTCAAGATTCATAGGCTTGATAAATTGAGTTGTAAAATCTGATGGTTTGTTTTTTCTATATTTATTGTAGAAATATGTCAGAACAGTTTCTTTTTCCAATATATAATATGGTATATTAAATTCTAAAGTAATTCTTTACAATTTCATTGTATTGTTTTTTGTTTATTATTTTTAACCTGAGAAGAGTGTCTAAAATAGCTTGGCCTGTGTTTCTCATTTTCATACTTGTATTACCAGCTATCATTTCGCTGATTATAAGTTCAAGTTGTTTTAAAAGATATTTCGGATCATTGAAAAATACAATATTTCCTCCTTTCAAACCTTTTCCAACTTTTGTTTTGAGTTTATTTTCACAATAATTTATATACTGATTCAATACTACTCTCGAATCATCTATTTGTTTATTTCTTAATTGTTTTTCTGCAGATATTTCACCTGTTTTAAATGTTATTGTTGATTGTGCTTTTTGACCATTTAATTGTAGTCTCCTTTTTTTGCGTCTTTGATAATTTTACGAAGATATATTGCATTTTTGTTTGTTGATTCATTGTTTCTTGATTAAGAATCTTTTCAACATTTTCATGATCTTGAATATTAAGTTTGTTTAGAAAATATCTTTCCATATCCCCATCTTCTATTTCATAATCTGGAACTTCATCTTCATAATATTCAGGAGGCTGTTCAGGTGAGTATTGTGGATCAATATAAAACTCTGGAAATGTCCCTTCATATGATGGAGGTTTAGGCACAATTTGTTTATCATTTTGTGGTAAAACTGGTTCATCAACAAGATCACCGAGGTTCATGTCTGGAACATCATCTTCAGCTTGAATCCCATAATCAAGAACTTGACCTTTTTTCTTTTGTCTTTTTCTTATCAGTGGTGTGTTGTTTTCCATTAATTCACCTAATTTATCAGTTATTGGTTCGAATATTTCTGAATATGTTTGTCAACTTGCTTCACGTTCGATGTTGTTTTCATAGATTTCATTACGTACACTGTTTATTCTATTACCAACATTGGTTTTCTTTTCAGCTACTTCTTTCCACTTCAATAAACTCATATATATTGGTTGGATTAATCTAAATGAATATATATTATGAAAATACCTGAGTACAATGTTAAAGAATTTGAAAATGATTTTAAACAAGTAAAAGGACATGAATATATGCCTGAGGATTATTTTCGTATGCTGATATGTAGCCCAAGTGGTTCTGGTAAAACTAATTTATTAGTTCATATGATTAATCAACTATTATATTTCGACAAAATATTTCTATATGGCAAAAACCTCGAACAAAGTAAATATCAATATTTAATTAGAAAACTAGAACCAATCTCATGCCAAATACATTGGTTATCCTGCTATTGAAGTAAGTAACGATGCAATTATTCCAGTATCTG
The DNA here is from genome assembly GCF_964205215.1 of Stylophora pistillata. Taxonomy (NCBI): domain Eukaryota; kingdom Metazoa; phylum Cnidaria; class Anthozoa; order Scleractinia; family Pocilloporidae; genus Stylophora; species Stylophora pistillata. The sequence continues at coordinate 18,151,697 of NC_142523.1, forward strand.
AAATTCATGATGATTCGCAGAAAATTGTTATATATGATGACTTTGTTTGTGATAAAAACCAAAAACCATTAATTGAATATTTCGTTGGAGGAAGACATAAAAACTGCTCAGTCATTTATTTAAGCCAGAGTTATTTCAGAACACCAAAAGATATAAGAATGAATTGTAGCTATTTTTGCATATATGATTTCCCTAATAAAAATGAAAGAAGTATCGATATGCAAAGAACATCTCGTTCCAATAGATGAATATAAAGCAGCAACACTTGGTGATTATTCATTTTTATACATTGACAAGCCTAGAAAAATTGTTGCAAAAAACTTGAATGAACGAATTTAATATATTCTATAAATATACAATGAGTTATCAAAACGGGTTCATACATTTCAGAGAAATTTACGGAAGTGATTCATCATCATCAGGAGAGAGAGGATTACCTGGTGTTGGATTTAAATTAACTGATGATGGTAACTATGATATGGACAATAAACAACTTAAAAATGTTAAATACCTAATTTATCTTCATGATGCTTGCACAAAAGTTTACGTTGATCAACATATTCATAGCGATGGATCAAAAACTATGCCTGGTGATTTTGATATGGGAGACAATCACATAATAAATTTAGGTGTTGGTGTTCATGTAAAAGATGCTGTCAATGTTTCTCAATTAAGGAGGCTGGATTAGTTTTTCACTTTTCTGATGCAAGATATTTAAACTAAAATTACGAAGCTTAACTTTAACGAATCGCGATCACATTTTCCCCTGAAATAAAGATATTATTGAAGAATCAGTTTGTTGTAAATATATTGAAAAATTCGTTGCCATGGCAACGTTGCTGGCTTACAATGCTGGGTCCAAAATTAGACTTGACTTGAATTTTCTTAAAAACTGGACGGTGAATTTATTTTAGATTTTGCATACGTCCTTTGACTGTCTTGGTCTACTTGACTGTTAAGTTTAAAAAAATTCTGTCAGAAAGTTTAAGGAAAAGTGGCCTTTTTTAGAATTAATCGTTAACTCCCTCTGACAGAATTTTTTCGAATTTTTGTAAAACACGCACAGAGCCGTTCAAAGTTAACGTGCAAAAAATAAAAATATGCACCGAGCGGAAACGGAAATACGTAAATCTAAAGTTTCAAATTTCCGAGAATTTCGACTCGACAAGATGGCCAATTGCGCATGCGCAACATTTGTGTCACGCCACGACACTTGCCACGGACGCCACAACGTTTTGGACGTCTTGTTCGCCGAACGTCCTTCGCACTCTTCTGAAGAGCTTTATTTTGCTAAGAGAGGTTTACCTTCTGGATGGATTGCGCCTGGAAATGCTGGATTAGTTGTGCCTGGTTTACCTTCTGGGTGGATTGCGCCTGAAAGTGCTGGATTAGTTTGTGCAAAGTGTCGGGATGTTTTGTTCCTCTTGGAGCTGATCGACGCGATGTGGTTGGCGATTTGCTAAGAATGGAGACCAGTGCTTCCTTCCCACCGTTGTTGTAAAGATCTTTTAAGTCATCGTAACACAGACCGCTTTCTGCAATTTTCTGAATGATGTTTTCTTTGACGAGGAGTCCGTTATCGCCCTGTAAATAGAGCTTGTCTTTGAAAGTATACATGCGTTCGTGGCGTCCGTCAAGAAAGTCCATGTCTACGAAAGCGAAGGAGGCGGATTTCACATGCTGTTGTTTACAATGTCAGCTGCAACGGGGATTGAAAGAGGACACAGTGGAGGGCACGTACATCTTCCAAAGCATCGTTTGCGTTGAAATCTTTATAAAAAACAGCTTGATACATAGAAAGGAGATTGCTTTTACATGGTTTTCCGTCAGGATTGAGAAGAGCGTTACCACCTTTAGCGAGTGTTTTGATGAGTGTAAGGCTATCGGCGAAAAACACTTTCTTCGACGATAATGTTTCTTTATTTGAATTTCCAGCACATCGTCGGAGTGTAGGAGTGTCGAACACAGAAGAATTGTGGCCAATTAAAACGGTGTGACAATGCGTACTGCTCGAAAGGAAAGTGGTAAAAGATTGAAGACATTCGCTCAGGAGTGTACTGCAACATTCTATTTGAGCAAAGTTCTCTCACCATTCACAGTTTTGACAGTGACTTGTTTAGACGAGAAGCGTAGTTGCTGATTTTGCATGTAGGTAGCACCTATTTAGTGTTCCGGAAACCAGCCACGATATGGGAAAATAGCTCCGACGATCGCGATCGTGTTTGCGGCCGGATTCACGCGTATTTTGGTCACTTGAGAGTGTTGTAGCTTTCCGTTTTTGAAACGTACTACTAATAATGTTAGAAGAAAGTGTAGGCAGCCTACCCAGAGGCGTAAAACATAGTCTACTTGGCAGATGAAAAAATGATTCTGGCCTAAGCGCGGCGCCCATGTTTGTTTGTTTGTGTTTTTTTTTTGCAACTTTTAAAAGTCCCGGGTAAATTAGAAACCAGTCTGCGCGCGCCAAGGAGACGCTAAGGAGGCTGGATATAGTTTCTTTGGCGCGCGCAGACTGGTTTCTAATTTACCTGGGACTTTTAAAAGTTGGAACAAAAACACGAACAAACAAACATGGCCACCGCGCTTATGCCTGAATCATTTTTTCATCTGCCTAGTAGACTATGTTTTACGCCCCTAGGTAGGCTGCCTACACTTTCCTCTAACTTTATTAGTAGTGTGTTTCAAAAACGGAAAGCTACAATACTCTCAAGTGACCAAAATACGCGTGAATCCTGCCGCAAACAAGATCGCGATCGTCGGAGTTATTTTCCCATATCGTGGCTGGTTTCCGGAACACTAAATAGGTGCTACCTACCTGCAATATCGGCAGCTACGCTTCTTGTGTAAACAAGTCACTGTCAAAACTGTGAATGGTGAGAGAACTTTGCTCAAAGAGAATGTTCCAGTGCATTCCTGAGCGAATGTCTTCAATCTTTTACCACTTTCCTTTCTAGCAAAAGCATTTGTCACACCGTTTTAACTGGCCATAATTCTTCTGTGTTCGACACTCCTACACTCCGACGATGTGCTGGAAATTCAAAGCAAAGAAACATTATCGTCGAAGAAAGTGTTTTCCGCCGATAGCCTAACACTCATCAAAACACTCGCTAAAGGTGGTAACGCTCTTCTCAATCCTGACGGAAAACCATGTAAAAGCAATCTCCCTTCTGTGTATCAAGCTGTTTTTTATGAAGATTTCAACGCACACGATGCCTTGAAAGATGTACGCGCCCTCCACTGTGTCATCTTTCAATCCCCGTTGCAGCTAACAAGCGCTGACATTGTACACAACAGCAATGTGAAATCCACCTCCTTCGCTTTCAAAGACATGGAATTTCTTGACGGACGCCACGAACGCATGTAAACTTTCAAAGACAAGGTCTATTCACAGGGCGATAACGGACTTCTCGTCAAAGAAAACATCATTCAGAAAATTGCAAAACGAGGTCTGTGTTACAATGACTTAAAAGATCTTTACAACAACGGTGGGAAGGAAGCACTGGTCTCCATATTTCTAAGCAAATCGCCAACCACATCGCGCCGATCAACTCCAAGAGGAACAAAACATCCCGACACTTTGCACAAAATAATCCAGCACTTTAAAGGCAAATAGAACAGCAGCCATTTCCGGGCGCAATCCACCCAGAAGGTAAACCTCTCTTAGCAAAATAAAGCTCTTTAGAAGAGCGCGAAGGACGTTCGGCGAACAAGACGTCCAAAACCTCGTGGCGTCCGTGGCAAATGTCGTGGCGTGACATAAATCTTGCGCATGCGCAACTGCCCATCTTGTCGAGTCGAAATTCTCGGAAATTTGAAACTTTAGACTTACGTATTTCCGTTTCTGCCCAGTTAATTTTTTTTTATTTTTTGCACGTTAACTTTGAACGGCTCTGTGCGTGTTTTACAAAAATTCGAAAAAATTCTGTCAGAGGGAAAAAAAGCTAACGATGAATTCTAAAAAAGGCCTCTTTTCCTTAAAGTGCACCTACACCCAAAAAATTTTTTTCGCTTAACGAAGTAAGCTTATTATTTTGAGTATTTCTGCGCAAAAATTTTTTTATTTGCTCAAATCTTCAATTTTCTATGCCCAGTCAAAATACGGAAAATCGGCCGCCATCTTGCCCCACGACCGAGTTTAAAGAGGAATGGCTCTAGTGGGTAATGTGACGTCAAATCGAGAACACGAAAGTCTGCATTTCACACATTTTCACTTGTTTGGGAAGGTTGTAGTCGATAATTGTCCGAAAATATGCCGACTAAGTGTGTTGTAGAAGGATGTAGCAACGTGCGAAATTTGCAAGAGGGTATCGCGCTTCATACATTCTTCATACAACACACCTAGTCGGCATATTTTGGACAATATCGACGACAATCTTCCCAAACAAGTGAAAATGTGTGAGATGTAGACTTTCGTGTTCTCGATTTGACGTCACATTACCCGCTAGAGCCATTCTTCTTTAAACTCGGTCGTGGGGCAAGATGGCGGCCGATTTTCCGTATTTTGACTGGGCATAGAAAATTAAAGATTTGACCAAATTGAAAAATTTTTGCACAGAAATACTCCAAAAAGTAAGCTTATTTCGTTAAGCGAAAAAAAAATTTTGGGTCTAGGTGCACTTTAAACTTTCTGACAGAAATTTTTAAACTTAACACTCAAGTAGACCAAGACGGTCAAAGGACGCATGCAAAATCTAAAATAAATTCATCGTCCAGTTTTTTAGAAAATTCAAGTCAAGTATAATTTTGGACCCGGCATTGCAAACCCAGCATCGTTGCCATGGCAACGAATTTTTCAATATATTTAGAACAAACTGATTCTTCAATAATATCTTTATTTCAGGGGAAAATGTGATCGCGATTCGTTAAAGCTAAGCTTCATAATTTTAGTTTTAATATCTTGCATCAGAAAAGTGAAAAACTATATCCAGCCTCCTTGAACACTAAACTTGATAAAACCCAATTTAACTCAGAAAAAAACGCTTTCCAGAATCAATTCGATCGATTGGTAAATGATAAAGCTGAAGTTGCTGATCTTAATGCTTATTTTAATATACAAAATGATAACAATATTTTCGGTAAAATAACTTTTGATAATTCTGTTTCCAATAATAATAATAATAAAAAGAAAATTTAGGTCCTCCAACTAATAATGGTGACGCTGTCAATAAAAAATATGTTGGCGATGAAAATTCAAAACAATTAGATTTAGCTGGTGGGACCATGACTGGTGACGTAAATGTTAATGGAAAAAGATAAGAAATCCCAAACCTTTAAGTTTCAATACCACCACAAAAGGTGATCTTGACACTTAACTTAAGGAAAATCGTTTGATGTCTATTCCCGAATCAAATATTTTTCATCGACATATGCAACAAATCATTCCAATAGATTCACTGGGAAAATTGACAAAATCTGATTATGATACTTTGAAAACTGATTTGCAAAATAGAGGGTTCAATCATCAAGATTTCGCTGAACTTTCAGCTAGACAACAAAAAATTATTGAATTAGGAACACCAACTAATAATGACGATGCTGTTAATAAAATATATGTTTATGATGAAGTTAAAAAATATTTACCACTTGATGGTAGTAAATCCATGACTGGTGATATGAATGTAGGTGGTCAAGAAATAAAAAAGTTAAAAACAAAATATTTCAAAGATTTTAAAAAAAGGGGAGAAAATTCAGCTTGCGGTTTGGAAGAATATCATATTTTAAAAAGAAATACTGTTTATAACATTTTAAACCAAACTCTCAATAGGCTCTCACAAACATTAATAGATCATATTAAATCATCATCTTCGAATTCACCCACAACAACAGGTTTCAATGCAAGAAGTAAACAAATAAAATTTGTTAGTGATCCAACCGATGACACTGATTGTTCAACCCAAAAATATGTTGATGACGAAATAGCAAAAATACCACGTAGTGGAACCGATCTCACCGATTATTTAAACAAAAAACAAGGTGGTAATATCGAAAAGGCTTTAAATTTCACTAGTGTTCACGGTGCTGACAGACAAATAACAGGAATTTCAGATCAACCATTGAATGGTACCGCTGCTGTAAATGACAGTGAATTATAATCTGAACTTGTTAAGAAAGCTGATGTAAGCACTGTGCTTAATGAACTAAGCAGAAAGCTTGACCTAACATTCAATACAGAAATAGTTAAAAAAACTGATAAAAATACTGTTATGCTTTTGCATGGTACACACGCTATGACTGGTGATCTTAATATGAATGACAACAAATTATTTAATATAAAAATAATGGAAACTGTTTGGAATGCTATTGCTTTCAACGATGAATAAAAAATTAACCAAGGTATCAGTATTGGATCATTAATGACCATGGGAGATATCATGAATAAAATGATGTTCTGTTTCACGCTTAATGATGAAACAGAACAACAAGTTAAAGGAAGAACGGTACATTTAGATATAAATCAACGAAGGCGTTATGATATCCCTAATATATCCTATCTGAGGCCATTACTAGTGAGAAATATAATCCAACCAGTTTCAGCGACAACAACGAGGCTATTAGCAAAAGATACGTTGATGACCATATTTCTCGTGGTGATAGCAGTCGACTGAGTAACGATCTCAGGTATATTATGTATGATCCCGGCCAATTTATCGATGAAGACGATATCTCCGGGAAAAAAATGGCTGATAATGGTGACTTTCATGAATTTAATAATCGTGTAAAACCATTCAAGCTTAATTTGGACACCAATAAAGGTTATTATTCATCACGGTTTGGAATCAACATGTACAGTGCCGTGAAATCAGAATTTGCAGTTGCTATTGAATTATGGTGGAAATCAAATAAGATCGATCACAATACATTAAGTTTAAGTGCTACAAGCTCTATCGAGACAACTGATTAATCTATTTTCAAACCATGTTAGAAGTGAATATGTGCACGATCCTTCGCAGTAAAGCACTATTTAAGCAATAGTGAAAATCAGACCTGAAAAAAAAATTCAGGCCTGTACGGGATTCGAACCACTGACCTCTGCGATACTAGTGCAGCGCTCTACCAATTGAGCTAACAAGCCAACTGGGAGCAGGCAATCGAATTAATTCAATTACATCAATCCGCCCTTGTGCCCTTCCAAAATCGGTTTCCGGTTCCGGTATTGAAAAAATGTTTCGCGCTCTTTTGCAAATTCACCAGAAAACAATAATCTGATATCTTAGTTTCTTTAGTGGAGTATATTTGGGCAATGACAAGCGATGAAAATGTTGCACGATTCATCGGAAATTTTCGATGTACGTTCATTCAGCAAGTCAATATCCTCCAACCAGACCATAGAAGTGGTATAGAACAGAATTTTGACATACCAAACCCTCTATAGAATGAAGCAATTTCCAAAGTAGCACTTGGAGGAGTTCCACTCTGCTCTAAATTTTCTACTTGGGGAGATGTGTTGATATGTTAATACCAGTTCTTGTCTTTTTGAACTTGTTTACTCTTAGTACCACAAAATAAGCGTTTCAAATTATTTTTAAATATTCCTTTTTGGATTTTAGTGTTCCTTGCACAAGTACAACTTACAACCAATGACATATGAATTAGAACAAGAACAAAGGGACACTTGAATAAAGTATTCACATACTATTTACTTGTCAATGATTATTTCTTGTTTTATTTCTGTTTAAATGGAGATGGGTGTTGTTTATCCCCCTCCTCCCCCTCCCCCCCAAAAAATGAAAAATTTGTGGGAAATTTTATCTTGACAAATAATTACTGAGTAACCCATACCTTCAGTTTCATTTCTTTTCTCTTTTGTTTCCAAGCTTTCTTCCTCAAAAATTTTTTGCCCCAAAACAAAATATGGTATGCCATCAAATTTCAATTTTTGGTCTTCCCAGACTTTGTGTGTTGTAGCTGATGGGTCTAAAACAGAACTATAATTTAGTGTCTTCCAACAAGTGATTTTGTCACTGGGTCTTCTTATCACTCATAATGTGAATTCTAACCCAGTCTTGTAAAGATCATATTAGAGAGTTTGTTGAAACATATACTATACAAGGTCTGTTAAGCCCACTGGGGCTTATAAAAATTTCAGGCTTGATTGATGGGGGATTTATTTGAAGGGGAGTAATACAGAGGGGAGGAGCATGGAGGGGAGGGGGATGGGCGCTTCCACTGTAATCTAAAAACTAGCGATTCATTTTAAAATATATCTTTTTTTGCTAAAAGAAAATTTAAATATAACAGATTGATTGGTGATGTTTTGTGCTGTTCCTTCTCCCAGTGCCTTTATAGAACTAGACCAACTGAGGATTTAGTTGGTCCCCTTTTATAGTAAATAGATGGGAGAATAACACAGAATTTGGCTTATTTGCACCGTCAGACTTACCGATTCTCCCGGCAAAGTTGTCATCCACCATCCAAAGAGTGAACGATAAGTTTGTACTTGACTCCCATTCTTTGACAATTTCGTCGATCTCGTGAGATTGTAGTCTGAAATTTCAGCCGTGGGGTAAAGGGAAAAGACAGCTGAAATTTCAGACTAGTAAGATTGATAAACGTAGTCAGACTTGCTGAATAAACGTACATCGAAAATTTCCGATAAATGAGATGCCACATCTACATTGCTTGTCATTTCCCAAATATACTCCACTAAAAAAACTAAGATATCAGATTATTGTTCTCTGGTGAATTTGCAAAAGAGCGCGAAACATTTCTTCAATACCGGAACCGGAAACCAATTTTGGAAGGGCACAAGGGCGGTTTGAGCTATGGAAACAAAGCAAATCCGTCGTTCAGCTACTCGTTTCCATAGCTGAAACCGCCCTTGAGGTTTAGTGTCTTCGATTTCTTTTTTTTATCGGCGAAAATAAACCATAAGTGACAGAACTATGCCGGATGTGATGTTTACTAAGCCAGATGTTTTCTCTTGACTCAAAACACACACGAAGTAGACTTATAATTTGTGCACAGCAAGAACTAGTGAACGTTCGGAGTCGTAAATCGTCGGTAGTTCGGGCGCTAATTGTATTCCAGTGATTTAATTTCATTCCCAGCACCTCACGTCCAAGGGCACTTTCAGATATGGAAACAAGTCTTTCTTTACCATACCGTATAGAGCGTTTTCACTCACGTGACCAAATTTCTTTATCGTCATGGTAACCGACTTCATCCGCCATGTTGGTGTTCTATGATAATCAGCTGAGTATTGTGACAGGAAACATTTGGAGTACATTTTACGGTTTTGAGAAGGCAATAGTATAATATTTATATTTTCGTTATCACGGTCCTTTGCCTTGTCATTAGCTGTGGGAAGAAGAAGTGGTCGAAGTGGTCGAAGTGTGGGAAGGGAAGAAGTGGTCTAACGTCGGAAAAGTAATGTTTTTTCGTGTCCCACGTGTTCAGTATAGCCAAGGAGAGTACACCGAAGAACTTACTTCAGAGCGAAGAGGAATGTGGATCTGTGCGATAAGTAGAGATGACTTAACTGATGATATTTAAGAACGCGATAGGGTCTGCAGCCGGCACTTCATTTCAGAAGAAGGTGCGAAAGATTGGGATCGATTCAATGTAGACTGGGTCCCTACCCTCCATCTTGAGCATTCAAATATGCAGGTCCATTGTATCGGGCAACTATTTTATTTTCACCATAATAAAGTGGGTATTCTTTCTCTCCAAAAATTTTTTAACTGTAGATGTACCCTAAGCAGTCTAAAATTTAGGGAACATTTTCAATAAACCAGATTTTAAAGACTGATATAAATGGTTTCTCTTTTTGGGGACATCAAATTGCATTGTTTCAGGGTGTATACAATAAGCAAGGCATGTAGCAAAGCTGGTAGCAAATACTCCACAGTCACTGCTATTTGTCTGTTGCACAGGGACAACTGGAATGCTAGTAAAATTTGAACGTCCAACAAGATTGAGTACCTGCTCGTGTACTTCATTTAGAATAATGTTATGATACAAACTGTCATACAAGTTGACAGTGCCATCTTCACACCCTACTGAGCTTACACATACCCAGTGGGCATTACCAGTATGCAGAATCTGAATAAATTACCTGATTGAAGTTTCTAACAGGGCCCAAAGTTGGTCTCTGAAAGCCCTCCACATCTGGATTAATGTTTCTTAGACAAACGTGTACTTCATGGATAATATCACAGTCAAGCCAACCATTGGGCGATGAAATCAACTGGTAATGCCCATCATTCAGCTTTGCAAGTGATGCTGTCTTTTCTGAAGAGCATTTTGAAACGCCAGTTATCACAACAGGTACTCATCAGATGTATTGAAAGTGTCATTAACAACCTTTGTTCAGTTTTTCCTCCTGATTTACACACCATACATTCCCAAGTTGTCATTACATTGTTCAGCACCTGCTTGAAGTATACGCAGGGCAAATGAAAAAACTTTCTACCTTGACAAAATGGGTTGTGGCATTTCAGCAGTTTATCTGAACAGTGGCTTCTGTTTGCATGTGCAGATAAAATCTAATTTGAGAGCTTCATCCAAAATATCTCTCGTCTGTTTGCATTTTGATTTTTCATTTTTGGCTGCTGGTGTTTTTAGACACAGGGGACAAAACCACTTGTTAGGTACTTTTGGAATTTTCAAACAAGATAAATGAAAAGTAGAGATGGGACATGCTTGGTCTGTGCATGTTACCACAGGCCCTCTAGCTGCTAATCTGCAAAAACAAGCAGAATTGGAATCAGGGGATGAATGAGACAAACTTCACTTTTGAGTATACCACCTTCCCAAAATTTCTGGTACCACACAGTATCTCCAGAAGTGATTAAGTTTGGAAACAACAGAGTGCCAGTGGCTGACATCAGGCAAAATTCTTTTACAGAAGAGATCAGTTTGCTCATGAAAACCACAAACAACAAAGTCACAATAAAGCTTTTCAGCAGTGAATATTTACTGTTGGATTTGGTAAAAGTAGGCATGAGTTGTATTTGTTAATATACTGCACCAAGTCTGTATCCTTTAAACAATAGGGCCATTTGACCATCCCACATCCATTCCCACAGCAATCACACCTACACAAAAAGTCAGGTGTGGCATGCTACTAACTATGGTGGCATGTAACCATGGATATTGTTTATTGATAGACGTGCCACATTTCGTTACCGGAAAGTTGATGTGCTCTTCCTTCATGATCTTTTCATAACTTTCAATAGCAACACCTTCATGTTTACAGCCATGTTCTGTAGACTTCTATACACCTTAAAATAGTCCTTACTGTAATAACTCGTGTCAAGCACTAAAAACAACAATAAATCCATCGATTCGACCAGAGGCAGGCACTCTGGATTGTATTTTTTGTCTGATAACAAGAGAGGATCGATTCCAACAGAAGAAATCTTCTCTAAATAACGTTTTCTCACGTGGGGATCGAGTGTGTTCGCATAATCTGAGAGAGGATATCCCACCATGTTGAAAAATGTGGAACACCAACATGGCGACTCAGCTTTCCCGCGAAATTTGTGACGTCATGTGCAAACGCTCTATAGTAGCGTCCATGAACAGGGCTGAATAACGTCTGCGCATGTGTGAGATCTCTTGGCTCGCGCTATCGCCAATGGCCTGGGCACCATAATAAACTTCGAAAAAATGGCGGCGTTTGTAAAAAGACTTGCAGCTAAATACAGGAATTGCACCAACCTGTGATTGGAAGTTAAAAATAGCATTAGTCACGCTGTTGAGCTCAAGAGACTTGTAGATCACGTAAGCATTTGTGGTCGAAAGTTATGCTAGCATTAAAAATCTTTGCTTTTTTCAAGTCAAATAAACACAAACCTTTATATTATCGCTGGAAAAGAAATTCTCGGGTCAAATCTACTTCGGTAAAGGGGTAAATTTATGGCGTGGATTTGCTACCTACCGTTCCTTATTCATGGTCGAAAATTCACCACTGAAACAGCAATAATATTTGTTTTCGCTTCAGTATCGAGCAGTTTTCGTTCCTTAATTGACTGGCTGGGTAATATGTTCTATTTGCAAACGTTTCGCTCTTGGTGCAATTCCTTTCTGTAACGCAAGTCTTAAATACAGGAATTGCACCGGGCCGATTGGTCGACTTCCAGCGGTGAAAAATGTAAACGCCGAACGCGATAACCTTTCTTCCTTCAGCCCAAAGCCTTCGATCTTCACTAACGACGTTATTTTGCTCACAGCTCCCGTTCTGAACGCGCTTTGGACCCGGTGCTTTTCCTGCCTTTAACGCTTTCAACTATTAAATTCAGGAATTGCACCGGAAAGAATACTTAACTTCGGTGTCAATTACATGATTTAATTAATGAAATACTGCTGTTTAGAAATCTTGCACATTCTCTTTTTTCGAGACTTTCGCGGGAAAATCGTCCAACTATTAGTGCTTTCGAGCCCAAAGTTTTAAAGATAAGTCTTGCTTCTCCAGTTTTCCCGCTCGCTCACATAATGGCAAACAGTCAAATTGAGGTAAGAATCATTTTTGAACAATTGTGAATTTTAATGAGGGTTAAAATTTACATAATGAATATTCATGACACTGTAAGAAAAAGATTTTGTGGGCAAATGACATTCACTGGAAAATTTCACATTCCATAAACAAAGGCAATTACAATTCAACATCCTGAACTGGGTCCCTGGCCTGTATGCATGCATCACAGGAAGAGAGAGTGGGAATTATTTCCAAACCCTCCCCTTCTCACACACACACACACATACACACACACACACACACACACACACACACACACACTTCTCCCTTTGGACCCTCTCCTTTGAATGCCTGTCACACAGGCTAGATCTAGGTGTAAAAATGGGCTGAAAATTTATTTGTGAAAATCTAAATAATCAGATACAGGGGGAAGAGGTTTAGGGTTAGATGCCTTAGCATCCCATCCAGGGAGGAGTTGTAATATTCCTAGTCGCTTAATAATGCAGAAGCCGGATACACTGTTTGCAGAAGTAATGCGTAACTGACTTGCATTCACTACATAATTCAAAGTATGATCAGACGAAAAGGTGGTTAAAAATTGTCTTTATGAGTACAATATTAACAATACACTACAAATGTGTTTACTTAGGTCAAACTACTGAAGGAAAACTCAAAGAGATTTAGTCTCGAAAGTATTAGGTCGTTTAGCAGAGGAGCTGCATATGAATGTTGGCTTCCTCCAACAAGGAGTGTGGCAAGAACCCGCCTAACCGAGAACACCGTACCATTACAAGTGACAGACCCCTTCACCCTGAAGTTTCTCCCTCCAGAAAACCAACTTCTGAAGTGGAAAGAGGGCATCGCCCGCAAGAATCAGCTTATGAATGGAAGATTTGTATATGCTGAAAATGTGCACGGCTGCTTTGATATCCCCTCATTGCAAACCATGCTCAAGCTTAACAGTGCCAAATCAATTAAGAATGCAGTTCAGAAAGAGATTAAATGGTTTGCAGCTCCGTATGACATTCCAGGAACAGTACACCAGCCTCCTGCATCATCCATTGAGAAATTTAAAGATTTGTTATACTCAGTAAGGTATGACAAATTAATTTCAGCCTATGATATGTCCCCCAATGAGCTGTCTACAATTTGCCTAAACCGGTGGCTTTCCTGTGACCCCATTAGATGGCTAATGAAATCCCTAAATGGATCACAGTCCCACACATATTGTGTCTATCTTAATGAATTCAGGGGAGATCCATCATCACTCAACTGCTCTGTAAACGGTTCAACAAAGCCTGAGAAGTTCCTGTTTGATAATACACATGGTGCCATAATATATGCATACGTTAGGTTAATGTTGTGTGGAGGTCAAAACTTAAATGTATTCTTTAAACCCACAAGAATTCATTTGAATTTAATAGTCACCTCAAATCAAAAACATTTTCTGTGAGGCAATTTAATATAGCAGGTTATTAATAGGCAGGTTTTAATGTACTGAAATTACAAAGTAATTAACAAATTATCATAGTTCACAATAAACGTTTTCTGTTCATCTATTCCTCTAAATTTTAAAGGGGCTTATAGTTATTAATAAAGTTATCTTTCGTATTTTCTAGTGAACTTTGAACTATGGGTTTGAATGAGGCAGATTGAGAAGGCTTCTAATTGACAAACTTGAAAATCTTAGACTCGACATTTCAAGATGTGCCATCTGTGACAGAACTCCTTAAAAGTTTGAAACTTAATTATATATTGATATTTTTATATCATTACAAGTGATTAATTTCAATTTACTCTAAGGCTAGATCCTACAATATCACATGCACAGCTGCATTAATACAGTGTCCCTGAAAAAACTACTAGTTCCAGATAATCATACACTCACAGTGAAATATTTTTAATGCTGGCATGTTATTGAGTTATTTAAGTTCTACTTTGGAGCCTGCATGGCATGACAATGTTACAGGTAATAAATCAGTGTAGCATTTGCGTTGTGCCAATACCCTTTCTTCTGTGTGTACCTTTTGCCCACCACTCCCCTCCAGAATCCAGTTTATAGGTTCAAACTTTCCTTAGAGAACAATTTTGATTAAATTTAAAACCCACAACACCTATAATCTCCACTAACCCTGTAAGATGGTATAACATGAAGCACTTAGGAAATTAAATTAAACATTTTCATCCTGATACCACAATTTCGATAACCTTGAAGTCTTGTAATAAATTACAATGAGAGAATATCATCCACATGTTAAATTAATAACACAATTAAATTAAAGACATTCCAGTCTTATACCCCATTCACACCAAAGCCTAAACATGCTTTAAAGCTGTTTTGTAAAACATGGTTTAACAAAACAGCTCCATAGAAGCTGCTCAAATCAATATTTGGTTGACTTGAAATGTGGTACATTGAAAATGTACTTCATTAGGGAAGATCAAAGGCTTTGGACTGAAGGAAGAAAGATTATCGCGTTCGGCGTTTCCATTTTTCACCGCTGGAAGTCGACCAATCGGCCCGGTGCAATTCCTGTATTTAAGACTTGCGTTACAGAAAGGAATTGCACCAAGAGCGAAACGTTTGCAAATAGAACATATTACCCAGCCAGTCAATTAAGGAACGAAAACTGCTCGATACTGAAGCGAAAACAAATATTATTGCTGTTTCAGTGGTGAATTTTCGACCATGAATAAGGAACGGTAGGCAGCAAATCCACGCCATAAATTTACCCCTTTACCGAAGTAGATTTGACCCGAGAATTTCTCTTCCAGCGATAATATAAAAGTCTGTGTTTATTTGATTTGAAAAACGGAAAGATTTTTAATGCTAACATAACTTTCGACCACAAATGCTTACGTGATCTACAAGTCTCTTGAGCTCAACAGCGTGACTAATGCTATTTCTAACTTCCAATCACAGGTCGGTGCAATTCCTGTATTTAGCTGCAAGTGTAAAAAGTTTCGTATAGCGCCCGGTTTTTGGTGAAAAGGTAGCGCCAAACTGAAAACGGTAGAAAGAAATCTTTACGCTAGTTCCCTCGTTCATTGACCAGCACATACACTTTTGTACACTGAGGTTTAAAGGTTGTACACTTAGTGAAAACAGCGCGTTAACACGATAGATTTATCGAAGACTTAGCAGATGACATCTTACGCGGTGTTTGGATGTTATCGACGTCCATCCTATTGTTCTTTAGTTCCCATGCAAAGCCCAATGAGCGGACTTGGTGGCTTATTAAGCGAACACGAGCTGGAGAAAGATGCCAAGGTTGATTGAGGCGGTTTCACGAGGCCATTGCTCGGTTTGTAGACGGAAATTTAAATTGCTGGGCTTGCACTCGGCATTGGATTAGAGCAACTCGGGAAGCCAATGAATATTGCTCGTGTCCACTCTTGGAGCACTCCAAAGGACTGTCGAAGAGAAAAGTCCCGAGGCGGTTCTACCGTCTATTTGATCGGGTTGGAGCTAATGTCCCCACTTAACGGCCCGGAACCCGATGGTGCAACGAGTGTTCTACAATTGCTGATAGTGTTTTCTGCAATGAATCAGATTATGTTCCACCAGTACAAGTAAGTGCAGTGCTTATTTTTGCCTAATGTTGTTTAAGCAACATTGAGATAATTATAGATATAATTGCAAAAGCACTCAATATTTGATGCCCCTGAAAATGAAATACCAGTCTCACACAATTCACACACACGTAAAATAGGCTGGAGCCATATTTTGTTTGTTTGTTTATTTGCCAATTTGGCCCACCAAAAAACCAGACTGCATAATTGCTACTTTGTTATCACAAAAAATCGTTCTAGAACAATACCAAAATATTTTATCGTGTATCTGCTAAATAAATTGACCCTGAATTTAAGAAAATCTAATTTCGTCATATTTTCACCTGCTCGAAGAAAATTTACTTATCAACCTAAAATTATGATGTTTGATAACGAGCAGAATAAAAATGTAGCTTTAGAATGTAAGGAATTTATAAAATACTTAGGGATACTAATTGATAATCGTCTAACTTGGAAACATCATATTGATCATAAAACAATTAAAATAAGTCGAACCATTGGTCTAATGTCTAAACTACGGCATTTTGTTCCAAAACACACCCTTATAAATATCTATAGATCTCTTTTTGCACCTTATCACAGCTATGGGCTAATAGTTAGAGGCCAGGCATGTAACTCATATCTTGATAAGCTTCTAAAGCTGCAAAAACGAGCTCTACATTTTATCTATTTTTCTGACCGCAATCAGCATGCAATTCCTCTATTTTCCGCTGCTGTTATTTTACCGCTATTATTTTCTAATTATGAGCTTACAGCTAACCTGATGTTTGATATTAGACACAAAAACGCGCCTAGAAGTATTCGAGACCTGTTTCAAGACATTTCTAATATTCACCCCTATAATACCCGATCCTCTGCTTTGCACAACTTCTACACACAAAGCTCTAGGCTCTCTATTCAATTGAACTCGTTTTCTAGAATTGGAACAAAAATTTGGAACGAGATGCCTCTTACATTAAGGAATCTCCCAAAAAATGACTGTAAGAGAAAAATTAAAAGAGTACTTTTCAATATTCTGTCTTCAGAAGACTCCTATCTTGACATATGAAACATCATTCAAAAGGTCAAATTTTCTTAAGGTTTTTAATGTATTTCTAGAATAATAAGTATAGCCTTAATTGTACTATTTTTGTAGTATCTTTGTTTTTATATCTACTCTTTTTATTTAACTTCCTGATTTCTGTAAACCTGTATACTTATTCTCTCTAATTAATTTCCTGATTTCTGTAAACCTGTAAACCAACTTTTTTTCTTAGTTAAGACATGACCCACCTAGATTAGCTAGCTACCTGCGGGCATGTCCAATTTGTTAAAATAGTCATTAGAAATTAGAATAAATAAATAAATAAAGGTTATAAAGGTTGTTGTTGTATCTGCTCCTTACTCTTCAGAGAGACACTGAGGCATCTACATCTTCTCCAACCAGTACTCAATCATCTGATGGCAGACAGGTACATGAATTCAAAACAATATTATAAGAATCAATTTCTAATTATAAAAATTGTCCTACTAAGTGACATGGTGATGTTTTGGTATGAATTTTCTTAGGAGAGTGCTTCACAAAGCATGGCCAGTCAACTTGACAAAACACTACAAAATAAGGAAATGACATCTTCAGGTAAACAACTTCCCACAAACTTACTATTTCTGTAGTATAACATATGTAATTTCTTTGTAATGTATTAACTAATTAAAAGTAAATAACTCTGAGGAGGCACTGCAACAAGAGGGCACCTGCAGGTATGATAGTCACGTAAATCTAAAATAAAATGATTCTCTGATTAACCACTCCCTCCACATCATCCTCCACTTCATTACTATTTAAAAAATAGTTATTGAATTGCTTTTATGGTTTAAGACAATTAACAATATACCTCATAATTTAGGAACAGTGACATGTGTCTCATTCAAATAATGGAATTTATCGATCGAGTAAGATAAGCAAACTTAGTGAAAAAAGTACTGTACAGGGGTATAGGTACACGTAGCCAACAATACGTTCCTTGACAAAGCATTTTTTATAGCTTTAAGTTTTGTGAGTCAGCTTATGAGTGCATGCAGGTGCTGGCCATTCATGTTTCACGACAACACATAGCGTTTTTATTCACATAAATATTAACTTACGACTAGCGCAAGAAAGGTGCCGTTTTGATTACAAAACAAAGTAAGATCGTAATACTCACCTCTGGAGACACTTTTCCAAACTCTCATGTTGCCATCAATGTCTCCCAAACATCACTTCTTTCTCAAACGAAGCAGACGAGTGTAAGTCGAAACGAAGAACGCGTCGTGGTGGTTGAATCCAAAGGCGTCTCCAAAGCTCAGAATATTTAACGTGTTAATGACAAGTTTTCTCGTATTTCTCGGCATTTCTTTGGGGAAAAACTTCGGATTGTTCAAATTTTCATTTTCCAAAGCATAAAAAGGAGATATTTGTGTTTAGGTGCAAAAATAATGGAAGATTTTCTGTTCCTTTGTTAACGTTATTCAACTGAACAGGAAAGGACCACGTATTACGTTCACGCCGAAATTTTGATCTTGTTGTAATGATATCTTGCACATGCGCAGACATTATTCAGCCCTGTCGCTGGGTTGGTCTTGTTGCGTAGTTCTGACGTTGTCAAGGAAAAGGTAAATCAGTTGTTTGTAATGGGTTTAAGCTGCCAGTTGGCAGTTGTGTCCCTTTTTTATTTTGGAGCTCAACTCCACACTTCATTCGGGTAAGTAGAGGATATTACAATACGTTTGTTTACACGGAACTTCATCGTCATGACTTTATTTTAAGGATTAAATTGTCCAGCTATCGGGATTTCGTTGCTCTGTCTTTGCCTTATCTTTACAAAGAAAAATTGTAATTGAAATGAAAAAAACAAAACAAAAAAAAAAACAAATAGTTTTCAAATGAGGGACCTGCACGAGTGATAAACAAAGAGAATGCATTTCTAGAAATGTTTCTACTCTGTAGAGATAGGGTTTCCACTGAAACTTAGGCAAAAACTTTAAGACTTGAACTGTCTTCAATTAAATATTTAATTAAGTATTCCTAAAGGAGGGTGACAAATGCATTCATAAGTAGCATATTGGTCAGTGAATATGATAAACAAAGATACATGATAAACAAAGAGAATGCATTTCTAGAAATGTTTCTACTATGTAGAGAGAGAGTTTCCACTGAAACTTATGCAAAAACTTAAAGACTTGAACTGTCTTAAATTAAATATTAAATTAAGTATTCCTAAAGGAGGGTGACAACTGCATTCATAAGTAGCATATTGGTCAGTTAATATGATAAACAAAGATATATGATAAACAAAGATATATGATAAACAAAGAGAATGCATTTCTAGAAATGTTTCTACTATGTAGAGAGAGGGTTTCCACTGAAACTTATGCAAAAACTTAAAGACTTGAACTCTCTTAAATTAAATATTAAATTAAGTATTCCTAAAAGAGGGTGACAAATGCATTCATAAGTAGCATATTGGTCAGTTTACAAAAGCCCGTAGAATACACTAAAAATCTCTCATGATAGGTTTTGAATATAATTTTGTTCAAGTTGAATCAAGTTTGTCAATGAAAAATGCTTCTAAACTATATATAGTAACTATGTTATGTTTTAATCCATGTATTGAGTTTTCGTTTTTTTGTTTTATGAAAAAAGACCTCATATGTAGCCTGATATTTTTCTAGGTGGGAACTTGCTATCAGGTATTCCAGTTGAGAATAAAACACTGGTCATATCTGGAGGACTTTCAGAAGGTAGTCTGTCAGACACTTTTCTTTGGTGCCCACTTACTTTGGAACTCAAAGATTTGATAAATCCTTTAGTATAAGAGAAATAAACCTTTTAAGATTAAATGCAGTTATAGTTGGCCTTAGTTATCATGAATAACCAGCATATGTTACTACTCTAACATGCATACATGGAAGTACACACGAATAGGAAAGCAGATAATCCCTTAAAAAAATCCAGGTGGATAGTAAACTCGATAGAATACTAATATTTACATGGGAAAGTGAAATATGCAGCCAGAGATTTTGTTTAAATTGCTGTCAGTTTTTACTTGTTTGTTTGAAACAACTTTATACTTACTGTAAGTATAAACCTAAGAGTTTGATACATTTTGGCGAATCTTCCTTCTCATTCAGCCCATATAAAACCTTACAATACTAG
This sequence comes from Stylophora pistillata, assembly GCF_964205215.1. Lineage (NCBI taxonomy): Eukaryota > Metazoa > Cnidaria > Anthozoa > Scleractinia > Pocilloporidae > Stylophora > Stylophora pistillata. The sequence goes on from NC_142523.1 coordinate 18,171,862, forward strand.
CTGACTTTAAGTTTGATTCTTGTGCAAAATTTTTACACTGCTACAACCTACCAATTAGATTTGAATGGCATGCCCAGGAATGTTGTATCAGATCCTGCCAACATTTCACAATCTAATTTTTTTCCTCGCTGTCACAGCTTCATTATTGTAATGAAAGATCCTGTGGTTAGAAGCAACTCTTGAAAAATAATCCCCAAAAATTTGCAGCAAAAGATATCTGCAATTCATTATAAAACATGTCTTCATATTTTTTCTTTGCCTTAAGGTTCATTCATAAACTCAAGCTTCAGTGTACATACCATCTGGCATGTACAACAGGATCCTGCTTATAACAGTTTTTTTGGTCTTAACACTAAAACAGGAAATCTATACAGCAAAAAAACTGTAAATATAGCACAGGTAGGAATGGAGGAGAGTTAACATTAGTCAATAACACATTTTTCTTTAATAAGGAAATGAATGGCAGTGGATACTTATGAAGGAAGGATGCAACATGGTTGATATCTGCCACTTTCATGCACACTGTTTAATTTAATACCACATAAGCCAAATGACTGGCAAACCAGAACATTACTTTAATTTTTTAAAATAAGCTAGCATCTGGTCACATACCTAATTGGTCAAGCTATTTTTTTACCACAAAATTTGCCTTGCTTTGAGAAGGAGAAGGAGAAAGAGATCATCCAGATTTCCTGGTTAAACTCTCTGGAGTTATTTATCATTCTTGTTTATAGTACTCAGTTCCTCACATTATTTGGTTTCTTGCCTCAAAATATAAATTTTGAATGATTTTATGAAATAATTTTTATATAACAGGAAGGAAGTGGCCACTTTTGTGACCAGACTCTAGCAGTCTTCCATTAAGCTGTAATGGTTTTATTCAATGTTATTTACAGCCTAAAATGTGACAGACTTTCGCATAAAACATTATGTAAACCTACACATAACACTCTTATTGGTTTTTATGTACCACCTTACAGGTGACTCAGTCTTATTTCTGGTGATTACCATTTTATGGTTTTAGATCACCTAATGGTGAGATCACTGTGAGCATGGTATATTGCTTGGTGTGCAAATTAACATGAGATGTATTACTGCCATGCTTGGCAGTAAAGCTGTGACTGTGCTGTGATATAGCTTACTCAGAGGTACATGGAGCGTGGCACTTGTTTTGCTTGGAGGCAGGGATGTGGATTCATTTAAGGAGATTTGGTCCTTGCAATACCTTTACACATACTGTGTCAAACCTGAAAATGCTACTCCAATAGGGCAGAGGGTCCTCAGGTAGTTTATTGAAGGTGGTACCATCTAAACTCATAATTAGAGTGGATAAAAGATATAGTACCTCTTGAAAATATTAGTATGTAAGGTATCTTTAAAGCAAATGCATTATTGAGATCATCAGTGCACCACCAACTACCACTACTTTAGAGTGAAATCCTAGGTATGAGAATGTGTTTTTCATTCCCCTTTCTCACAGTCAAATGTGTCTTATGTGGGCACATTTCTGATGGCAGTCAGCAAAGATTCCAATCAATCTACAGTGGACACCTTGGTAAAAACCATGAATTTTTACAAATGTTATATTTGAGCTGTGGTAAAAAATGAAAACCCTTTAAGACCTTTAATAGTGACAAATGTATGTCTCAGTTAAATGCTTCTCTCGAAGTGCCCCTGAGATCAAAATTTTCATACATCATTTTTTTCCATTTTCGTGTTCAGTGTGTCTCTTTCACCTACTCTGGAAAATTTCAGTTTAGACCGAGCACCAGAAATATCTTTTTTCGGGCCGTTAAATTCACGATTTCGCGTCCGCCATTATTTGATCATGTTCCGGAAGTTGATCGCAGGACTCAGAGGAAGTGACGTCAAAGGCTCAACGCGAAAATCTCACAAGGCAAAATGTCAAGCAAACATAAAAGAGTGCTTTACTCTATTACAAAAACTAAACAAAAATGACTGGGCATTGATGCGTAATTCAAAGCTGAAGTAATCGTGCAGACCATGCTGCAGGTATTTCTCTGCATCGGAGCCTTGCAAATAGATCAGAGCGGGAAAAACGGATGCGATTTGTGCGACTTCGCCGAGTAAACTTGAATCCTACAGAAATATTAGTAATCTACTCCGAACACCTCTCGGAGGACTGTTTCGAGAGATCTGTGTACTTTGAACAGAGTTAATTGACTCTGCTTTGAAGGATCTAGGCGAAGAATTCTGCTGGGTTCAGTGCCTACTGTTCAAGAAGAGAAGGGACAAGAAAAACCGTCCTCAGTACGATCTCGACGCCGGAAAGCGAAGTCTACGAACCTCCACGGATTTTGTCACCTTTACATATGAGCTGATCAATATCCACCTATAACAACTCACGGGAAGAATACCTTACACAAAGGAAAGTACTCGGCGAACATCGTAAATAAGAATGATAAAATAGCCGAATTGAGGATTGAGATTTCTGACCTCAAAGAGCTCACTTTTATACAAAAGAGATGAAAAATATAATTGTGTGCCTTGATTCTAAAAAAAGCTGGCTTTAATATCAGCGAAAGCAGAACGAACAACTTAAGACACAGAGCGTAAAAACACTTTGAAATGTAGCCTTACAGCCAAAATCCGAGAAAATGAAAATTTCTTTAAAAACCTGTCAAACTATCAACCATCTGACAGCCAAGCCAGCGTGCTTTGAAAGGGTCTCAAATTCAACCCAACGCCCGTGACAAACAAATTTAAAATCAGGCCAACTTTTGCGAGATTTATTCGCAAGACGAATGCGCCTCCGTTACACCTTTCACGGACAAAACAAGAACCACTTCTGTTTCATATCAAACTGAATGCCACCGGTTCAGTCTTCTATCGCCCTTCAGAGCCACTTGGAAAATTGTCTTAACGCTACTTGCAGACTGCATCTAATGGCATCTAAGCCAAAAAATACTTTGTAACGCAACGAGGTCACGGCTCTAAAAGAGTTGAAACAAACTCTGCTTTAAACTTCACCGAAGCAACACAACAATAGTTATCATGAATAAGACAGAAAAAACGAAAGAGGCCAAAGTGCAACTCAACAACAGAGCTCACTTCAAACCTCTCAAAGCACCGATAGTAAAAAACACGCAGGAAAGGGTTAATGAGATCATTGACCAAATGCATCGGGGAAAATACATTGATGGCTTAGAAATGGCTTTCACAAACTCCCAATATCCGCCTTCGGATACACAACTAGCCATTGCCGAAAACTATTTTTAATAATCACCCGATCATTTCTCACAATAAAGGAAAATCCCTTACTACAAGCAAAAATACAGTTCGAAGGCGATAAAGCGACATGACCACAAAAGCCACATGGGGAGTCCGTGCCGTTCTGTGTTTATCTTTATTCGCATGGAAAAAATTCATCGTTTGTCGGCGCAAAACTATCCACAGAAGCTTCAGATGATTTCTGGGACAATTCATCGTCTGAAAAAGTCGACATTTTTCGACTGACAACGAAGCAGTTCTCAAAAAAGTAATATGTGTGATTCTCTGTGCAGCGCACAAAGAGAGTTGTGACAAAGCAAAGCATAAAAGTTTGTTGAGCCTTTGACGTCATAATGACGTTTTTGCGGGCTCGGCCGGAACATGTTTTCAACAATGGCGGACGATTTTTGGACGACTTTGAATCGGTAAAAATTGGTCATCGAAGGTTTGTTTTGAGGTTTTAATGGCAAAAGGGTCTTAGCTTGACCCAATTCAACATTGTGTAAACAATTTAGGCCAAAATAAAATGGTCAATTTTCGTCTCAGGGGTACTTTAAGTTTTTTCCAATCCATTTTTTCCTGTTTTTTTTTTTTTTTTGCCAAAAGTTCCTTTGTATGCACTTGCCTTGATGAACACCTTGCACACGTGTGTAGATTAATTTTATGGAATTTAATACTTTTCCATCTTCAATACTAAAATGACACTTTCAATTTGCACAATGTTAAACCGGTTTTATTGTTCATTTTTCATAGTACTGTGTGACATATTGTGTGGGCAATACAAATGAAGCCTGTCTTGATTCTGAATTGCTGCTATCTCAGCACTCTTATGAAGCAAATATAACTCACCATACTCCAAGCTATGCTGTGATGCAGCTGGCCTTGCAGACACCAAGTGTGCACAATATAGTAAGCATCAATATATACCATACTTAAATTAAATGTATTTTAAGAATCGGTTTACCAATAAGTTGAATTGTGCTCGACCAGCAGACTTCCAAAGGAAAGTGTTCAGCCACAGTTCTTTTGTTCACAGAATAACTTTTAAAAATGTTTTTGTACAGTTTCAAATACCACTTTGTGACCTAGTGATTTCATTCACAGTTGAGATCTCATTCATTTCATTCTTAATACCTCTGAGTGTTACCTGTGGATTAGTATTCCTTCTGTTTCAGTCCAATGTGTCCTTCGCCGTCTTAACATGTAATTCTTCAGATCTGTTCGCTGTTGACCATCTTGGTATCCTGCGGACTGTCAGAAATTTGGTGGAAGATGATGCTACATATCATATTCTAGAGGTATTTTCCTCTAATAGCATATTTCTCAAAATCTCTAGATTCCAAATTACCTTTATAGTTTACTCATCCAGGTTTGCTGCAATGAACAGCGTGTATTAATTTTAAGGATTAGGAAAGCCTCATGAGGTAAAGGATTGTCAGAGGAGTCTAAAAATACAAAAAAAAAAAAAACCACACACACTGTCTGTGTCACACCACAGGTTGACAGAATAGTCATCAATCAGCCAGTCCTTTGCTCCTTAATGAAAGCTAGGGAAGAACAGAAAAACAGCTTTGGTATACAAGTTTTTAAACACATGCAACTAAGATTTAAAACTGCAGATGATGCAAGATTGAAATAACCATATCTAGACTTTGGTCAAATTACCTGTCTGGGGAGTGGAGAAAAAAGAAACTTTGGAATTTTTTAATCCTCAAATTAAAATAGGCAAATGAGTGATGAAAAAGCTGGAGAGATCTGAGAGGAGTAATTTTATTCCTCGCTTTTAATTGTTTGCCCATTTTGACGTTTTCCTTTGGGCTACTTTTTCTAATACACCAATTTATTAGATTTCAGTCTCAGCCAAAGATTCTACTGGGTCGCAATTGGTAGAGCTCGCATTGGTGACTGTGGATCTTTCAGGATGCCTTGACCCTCCATTATTTGAAGATCCTTTTTTCACGTTTAGCGTGGACGAAGGCGAGAGCGGCCTCACTGTTGGATTTATTAAGGTATGCTGTTCTAGTTGCAGTGGTTTTCATGCTGTATTCCTGAGCCCAATTGAGAATTACGGAGTGTATTCAATCATGATACTCTAAGCGTTGTTGTTTTAACTCTGCTTGGAAAGAGCCAAGGTCAAGCACATCAAGGGCCACTACAGTTTAGGTTAGGAGCTTCCTGAATGCCTTCTCCAGTATGAGTAAACGAATTAATGCAAAAAAAAATTTCAATGACTAATACAAAATTGCCGATACATGTTATTATGATCCATCGACTATTTTTGCTCGCTCGCGATTGGTCTAAACAAAACGCATTTATGTATATAAGAACGATCCTTCGCAGTAAAGCACTATTTGAGCAATAGTGGAAATCAGACCTGAAAAAAATTTCAGGCCTGTACGGGATTCGAACCACTGACCTCTGCGATACTAGTGCAGCGCTACCAATTGAGCTAACAAGCCAACTGAGAGCAGGCCATCAAATTAATTCGATATAAACCCGTAGATGATAAATCGAACAACAACAAACATATGAAACATATGAGTGAACTGCGGTTATGAGACGTATATAAGAACGATCCTTCGCAGTAAAGCACTATTTGAGCAATAGTGGAAATCAGACCTGAAAAAAATTTCAGGCCTGTACGGGATTCGAACCACTGACCTCTGCGATACTAGTGCAGCGCTCTACCAATTGAGCTAACAAGCCAACTGGGAGCAGGCCATCAAATTAATTCGATATAAACCCGTAGATGATAAATCGAACAACAACAAACATATAAAACATATGAGTGAACTGCGGTTATGAGACGTATATAAGAACGATCCTTCGCAGTAAAGCACTATTTGAGCAATAGTGGAAATCAGACCTGAAAATAATTTCAGGCCTGTACGGGATTCGAACCACTGACCTCTGCGATACTAGTGCAGCGCTCTACCAATTGAGCTAACAAGCCAACTGGGAGCAGGCCATCAAATTAATTCGATATAAACCCGTAGATGATAAATCGAACAACAACAAACATATGAAACATATGAGTGAACTGCGGTTATGAGACGTATATAAGAACGATCCTTCGCAGTAAAGCACTATTTGAGCAATAGTGGAAATCAGACCTGAAAAAAATTTCAGGCCTGTACGGGATTCGAACCACTGACCTCTGCGATACTAGTGCAGCGCTCTACCAATTGAGCTAACAAGCCAACTGGGAGCAGGCCATCAAATTAATTCGATATAAACCCGTAGATGATAAATCGAACAAAGATACTAGAGCGATACTAGAGCGCTGCACTAGTATCGCAGAGGTCAGTGGTTCGAATCCCGTACAGGCCTGAAATTTTTTTCAGGTCTGATTTCCACTATTGCTCAAATAGTGCTTTACTGCGAAGGATCGTTCTTATATACGTCTCATAACCGCAGTTCACTCATATGTTTCATATGTTTGTTGTTGTTAAAACGCATTATATGACCAAATGTGTACTAAATAAAGCTGGGTGATATCCGAGGATATCACCCAAGTGATAATCCTCAGTTTTCAAACCATCGCCACTACGATAGATGAGAGAGCGCTCAGTGGTTGTTACAGACGAAGGGAAATATTTGTTTGTGGACACTCGAAAGATAACTCCCCATCCCACGCGGCAAACAGTATGCTTTTCGTATATGAGAACGATTCTTCGCAGTAAAGCACCATTTGAGCAATAGTGAAAATCAGACCTGAAAAAAAATTTCAGGCCTGTACGGGATTCGAACCACTGACCTCTGAGTATCGCAGAGGTCAGTGGTTCGAATCCCGTACAGGCCTGAAATTTTTTTCAGGTCTGATTTCCACTATTGCTCAAATAGTGCTTTACTGCGAAGGATCGTTCTTATATACGTCTCATAACCGCAGTTCACTCATATGTTTCATATGTTTGTTGTTGTTCGATTTATCATCTACGGGTTTATATCGAATTAATTTGATGGCCTGCTCCCAGTTGGCTTGTTAGCTCAATTGGTAGAGCGCTGCACTAGTATCGCAGAGGTCAGTGGTTCGAATCCCGTACAGGCCTGAAATTTTTTTCAGGTCTGATTTCCACTATTGCTCAAATAGTGCTTTACTGCGAAGGATCGTTCTTATATACGTCTCATAACCGCAGTTCACTCATATGTTTTATATGTTTGTTGTTGTTCGATTTATCATCTACGGGTTTATATCGAATTAATTTGATGGCCTGCTCCCAGTTGGCTTGTTAGCTCAATTGGTAGAGCGCTGCACTAGTATCGCAGAGGTCAGTGGTTCGAATCCCGTACAGGCCTGAAATTTTTTTCAGGTCTGATTTCCACTATTGCTCAAATAGTGCTTTACTGCGAAGGATCGTTCTTATATACGTCTCATAACCGCAGTTCACTCATATGTTTCATATGTTTGTTGTTGTTAAAACGCATTATATGACCAAATGTGTACTAAATAAAGCTGGGTGATATCCGAGGATATCACCCAAGTGATAATCCTCAGTTTTCAAACCATCGCCACTACGATAGATGAGAGAGCGCTCAGTGGTTGTTACAGACGAAGGGAAATATTTGTTTGTGGACACTCGAAAGATAACTCCCCATCCCACGCGGCAAACAGTATGCTTTTCGTATATGAGAACGATTCTTCGCAGTAAAGCACCATTTGAGCAATAGTGAAAATCAGACCTGAAAAAAAATTTCAGGCCTGTACGGGATTCGAACCACTGACCTCTGAGTATCGCAGAGGTCAGTGGTTCGAATCCCGTACAGGCCTGAAATTTTTTTCAGGTCTGATTTTCACTATTGCTCAAATGGTGCTTTACTGCGAAGAATCGTTCTCATATACGTCTCATAACCGCAGTTCACACATATGTTTCATATGTTTGTTGTTGTTTGATTTATCATCTACGGGTTTATATCGAATTAATTTGATGGCCTGCTCCCAGTTGGCTTGTTAGCTCAATTGGTAGAGCGCTGCACTAGTATCGCAGAGGTCAGTGGTTCGAATCCCGTACAGGCCTGAAATTTTTTTCAGGTCTGATTTTCACTATTGCTCAAATGGTGCTTTACTGCGAAGAATCGTTCTCATATACGTCTCATAACCGCAGTTCACACATATGTTTCATATGTTTGTTGTTAGTATGCTTTTCGTAAACATACTTTCAAGCGCGTTGCGAAATTTTTTAAGGATACTTAACACAATAGGCTCTATTTTGTGCAAAAACATGCCCGTATATTGTCCTTGGACATTATCTGTTCCTCGAAGTTCACAGTTTTCATCGAACTTCAAGGTTCTCGGAATCTTGGAATGGAAAATGTTCACGGACAATCATTCGTGCTTATTTTGGCGCCAAATAGTGGCTATTATTTATTTGGTATACACTAAAACAATGGTTAACCTCAACGTCGGTGGCTAAAAGTGGATATTTATTGCGGGCTCGGTAAATATCCACCGCTAGCCACCTCCACCTTGGTGCATAGTAATTAATTAATTCATGTATATTAAACAAAATTTCCTTTGAAATTTACTGGTATATGTTTTTGTCTCCAGGCAGTTAACCGCCATACTGGTTTGAGTGAAAATATCTCGTGCTATTTGAAGAATGAACAAATCAAGTATTTGTAAGTTTTTAGTTGTTCATTTATCTGTATGATTTTTCGTAACCCGTATAGTTTCGTGCCGTTTTGTAGCTAAATTACTATCAAAACTCCTGGAATCTTCCTTTCGTTCCCTTTCGCCTCGAAGACTTTTCTTCTGTACCGAAATATGAAATCACAGCAAATGTGTCACTGGTGAATTCAGAAGCACGTTTTAAAAATTGATCGCCCAAAGTTATTCAGGATTGCTTTTATTTCTTTGCCTCGTTCATTAATTGGTTTGATGTGTATTCGGGTGACTTGTTTGGATACATCTAGTGTTTAATTTGATTCCGATTCAATTCAGAGATTAGGCTTGAATTTAAGTTATATGGCGAGTAGAGTAATTTTACGAGAGGAGTGACTTGCTTTGGCACCAACAACAACCACCATCGTTGGTAAGCACTCTCAAAGCTATCATCATTTTGTAGTGATCGCTGTTTCCAACTTTATTTCGGTACTTGAAATTGTGAAGAAAATTTTGACAACATAAGTCTTATTCGTCCGGTTACGGTTTCTTTTGGAGATCTACTCTTCTGGGCAACAAGTATCTAGCAGACTCGTGAAAGTTTTTTTTACCTCTGTTTTTCCCCTCGGGTTTTTTTTTTCTTTTGCGCTCTGCTCTGAATCATGAGCGTGAACTTGATTCGATAGCCTAAATGACCAGTCGCCTTTGTATTGTTGTACGTTCCAGGTTCGAGGTAAATCAGACGTCTGGTGAAATCAAGACTGCTAGAGCTCTTGATCGTGAGACCGCTGATTTTCACCTATTTATTGTGGAGGCAAATCTTCACTTTCTCAACGGGTCTTACAAAAGCCTTGCAGAAGTACGGGTAACTGTTGAAGACATTAATGATAATCCGCCAGTGCTAGCTAAAGAGGAGTACACAATGTCTCTGAGCCTGCATGCAAAGCCTAGTCTTCTGTTACACTTAAATGTGAGTTTTTACTTGGGACGTGTAACAATAGGCCTTTTGCAGTTAGAGATCACGTGCTTAGATACCGCATAGCAACGCCATACTGGAGAGCAAACACTCCAGTGATCTCAGACAAAATAGAGATCACAGAGGTCTGCATTCAAACAAAGAATACAGCGGATAACAAGCTACAGGGTATCCCAATTCGAGAAATCTTGTAAGTTTTAATCAACAGCTTCCTTGGAGTGTATCAGCGAAAAACGAATTTTGGTGTGATTTTGCTGCTGATACACTCCGGGGAAGCTGTTGATTACTTACTGGATTTCTCGAATTGGGATACCTTTTGACCAGTTATCCGCTGTATTCTTTGTTTGAATGCAGACCTATGTGACCTCTATACTGTCTGAGATCACTGGAGTGCTTGCTCTTCAGTATGGCGTTGGTATGCGGTATCTAAGCACGTGATCTCTAGCTGCAAAAGGCCTATTGAAACAGCTTCTCTGTAGGGTTTTATGGCATTGACCGATTCTCGTCTCCTATTGAGCATGACGAGGGGCTAACGCTCGAAACGTCAGCGTTTTAACTCTTTACGGTGGCCAATTTACAATTTCAACTTAGTTGATATTACCAAATTACCTTGTTGCCCCCACCGACGCAGCACCACAGTTTCTTTGAAAAATTGCCCCCCTTATTCCTATTGAGCATGGCCTATCCCGGCAACCACCCCTCCGTATTTTTACTCGACGCTGTGAAGGTGTTGTGGAACTTTAAGGGTAACTGTTCTGAGTTGTTAAGAATAGAATCTTAGAAGCTATCCTACCTTCTTCTAGATGAGAGTGTGCAAAAATCTAGGCTAGTAGAGCGAAAGAAATACCCATTGCCAATACCCTCGTTATGAGGCGGCAATATTTTTGGAAGAGGCTGGCAAGCTTGTGTCTTCGACATCAGGCCTCTTTCTTCAATTTGTGCATACTACCACGAACTAATTGGTAGTTCGGCCCAGGTCCAGGGTTTAGCAAGTAGACGAGGCGAGATAGACAGACACGCAGTCACATGAAAGGTAGACAGGATGACACAAATCCACACAGACACACAAGAAAAAGCCGATGAATGAACATAGATGCTAAGTGAGCGGAGAATCGCACTTTTCCCAATCTCATGTCTTGATTGTGCTGTTATTTTTTCTTTCAGGCAAGTGATAAGGATATTGGTCAAAATGCTGAGGTGGCATTTGAAGATAACAGATGGAAATGAAAAGCAGCTATTTTGGATTAATTCATCGAGCGGGGATTTGTTTCTCGTTGCGCCAATAACCTTTACCGTAAACGACATTGTTGTCCTTATCGTAGAGGCTCGAGACGCATCTGCCACAAATTCCTTACGAGACACAACGCTTGTGAGGGCGTCATTCTACGGTAAGGGAACAAGTTTTGAAGTAAGATGGCTTCCTCTTCCTTCTTGTCACCGAGGATGCAGTCACATTTACTTCTAAACTCTAAATTTACAATTTCACTACGAAGTTAAAGAAAAAATTTTTTTCTGTTCAAAGTTTCCCGTTCACTCAAAACACGTTTCTTAGTCCAAGTGGCTAAGTAACCAGGCCTCTGAGCCTACAGCCAGGCCTATAGCTAGTTTCCAGTTACTACAGTTCAAATTCGCGGAACTCCGCGACACTCCGAAGCCAGGAGAAAGTTCCTATTTCTGAAGAAAGGAGTCTTTGCATCTGCTTTCGTGCCTTAGTTGCTGTTGCTCGAGCGGGACACAAAGGGGTTAAGGGTGGCATTCTACCCGAGAGGATCCAACCCAAATGAGATGCAAGCAAGTAAAGACCAGGACTCAATCTTTTCCTCTATGGTAAAATCAATTCACTGTACTAATCATTTCCAATCAACAATTCCACAGTTGACACGTCTAGTTCACTTGGGAGAGTGTCAGCAAGTTGACGCTCTTGGCTCCTTTAAAAGGAATTCAAACAGCTTAGAATTAATAGGTGCCCACTGGGTGATTCTAGTGATTTTTTTGGAACTACATTTGCTTGAATGTTCATAGTCTATCCATTTTTCAATTTCAAACCAAACTCAACCACTGGAGTCTTAAATTCCTTATTCCAAATGTAAAAACAGTCAGGATTTCAGTATCGTCAGGCACCAACCGGAGTTTATTTACTAAATTCTTACTTATGTAAGTCCTCTGGCTTCCACAATCTAGCGAGAGTTGTACAGATTGCTTCTTTGAAGTACTGAGGTTCACAGTATCTGCCAGTGCAGTCTGCATACGAAATCGTTCACCAGAAACCAGTAATGAACTCTCAGTTTCATGTACTATTTGGAGTTCAGTGAACATGAGCAAAGTTTCATTTCCTTCATTGGAAGAAAACCTTTAATTTGTGGACACAGACTCCCGTCGTGATTTCCAACTTTCTGGCAGTGGAAACATGGCTTTTTAACTTTGCAATCTTTTAATAGATGATTCGGCCTTATGCAAATAAAACAGTTTCTTTTGATTTTTACCTTTCTTGACTCAACAGTTAGACAAGCTTTACACTGGTCACTCCAGTAGTCCTTTCTTTGACAAGGGCTTAGCGAAGGGCTAAGGCTCTGACGAAGGGCTAACGCTCGAACCGTCAGCTGTTTAACTATTTACAGTGGCCAATTTACAATTTCAACTTAGTTGATAAAACAAAACATCCTGGAAATTACTGACTTTGGCATCTTTGATTTGATGAGGAAAACAAAATGAGGGTGGTCCACATTTTCGCCAAGAGCTCTAAGAGATCGAAGGATGTTTCTCAATCATATATGTTTTGCGACGTTTCGCAATGACATTTAAAGGGGCAGGAAGATCCATTAACGCTGAGTAGTGACCATCCATTATGAACTCATCTCTTCCAAATCTCTCTTGGAGTAAATTTGCTGCTACTTCATAGTTAGAGTTAGCTAGTTTTAGCCTAGAGATCACTGCAGTGGCATCCCCTTCTAATTGACACCGCGGAAATACGTTCTTTAACCTATTGACGTCCAGTGCGCCCGTATGCGCCCATGTGGACCCACACCCTTTCTACGCCTTGTGACGTCATCACTTTTAACCCTGGAGCACGACTTTGAGCACGTACTTAAACAGGTTGAAAATATCTTACAAACGATACCAGAATGAGCGCAATCGAGTGAAGGAGATTGGAGAAAATAATAGCCAAAAAACCACGTAACTTTGACCTGAAAATCTGCACGAAAATCTTGTTCCATTACCCACCTACCTTTCTGAGCATGTGGTTTGAAAATAATGAGTAGTTTCCTACAAAATCTCTACACCAAAATGAAGCCTACTAAATTTCCAGCAAGTGAGGAGAAACTTCAGGCAAGGAGAGGGAATAAAAGGGCAGGAGAAAGACAGAAAAGTAAAAGTCGTAAAGTAAAAGTCATAAGTGGGGCATTACTTTTCAACCCAAAATCTCGAAATTTTGCTTTCTGCGCGTGCCCGAGATTTTCAGGCCGCCATTTTGCATTTGGATCGAAAGGCCGTCAAGTGTACAGGCTGTCAAGGGGTTTTTGGTAAGTTTGAGCTTTTAAAACCACAACAGTGACCCGAAATCTGCTCGACTAGCTTCAAAACACAGTTTTTCACAAAAGCTGCGGCCATTAATGGGGGCACGATACGGTATTTTATTGGTTAGCGGACACCTCAACGAAACCATAAAATGCCGTTAACTTTTACAATGTTTTCGCCGTGAGTCAAATCGACAGCGTAAAAAGGAAAAACTTAGAAAGATACTGTAAACTTAGCTTTGAAACTCCATTCACCTTTTGGATAGTTCACAAGCTCAATTATATAATTTGCCAAAGCCGAACTGAAGTTGCACACGATATGAAATTGTTGTTTTTCGCTGGCGGCTCCGTGGCAACTAAGTTTTGTTTATAGAAGAGCATGAGCACTAAGGCTAAAAATGAGACGGTTTTTGAATGGCTGAAGCGGTGTAAAAGGACGCTGCACCATCAGGTTTGTAAAGCAGTGGCTTGAACCGTCTAAATCTGCATGTCAACGGCATTCCGGTCAGATTCGCCGAGAAGACGAAACATGCCCGTGTAGCACAGGCACTGTAGCACTATTCCCACTTGGCCAAAAACCTATGACTGTAACATGTATAGGACTGAAGCCCCCAAAAATACAAAAATTGGCTCAACCAGAGGAAGAATGAACCGAGGTATGTTTAATTACAAAATGTCCATTGTAATGGTAATAAATTAAGTTTTCACTTTCCACCTCAGTTTGTATTTTTTTTTTCTAAGCTGTAATTTTTTTTCTGAGCAATAATTTTACTTTCCCAACAAGTATTTGTTTCCCATCACAATTATGAATAATTTGTAGTATGTCTTTTTTTTATACCGTTCTTTCCTCACTAATCATTCTATTTCTTTCTTTTTTCTTTTTCTTTTCTTTCTTTACTAACTTACTGCCATCTGCAACATAAAACGTAGTAAGCTAACAGAATACTTCTGGTTTATATAGCTCCCTGATTCACAAAGTAACATTACCATCATGGTACTACTAGAAAACAAATGTTTAAAAAAAACAAATGTTTAAAAAACAAAAGTACTGTAAGGTAAAATAATTATAATAATATAATTTAATCGATTTATGTGAATAAAGCACTGTATTGTCTTTTCTCATATTGCAACAGCCTTGAACGAATCAACTATCTTCTAAACTTGATTTCTTATATTCAGAAGCTGCTTGAATTACAAACAAAGAACTTATGTTGGGTGTTTATGGAGGTGGAAAGAACATAATGATTGATGATGATTAATCTTCCAAATTAGAAAAGTCAGAGGGAAATTATCAGAAGTATTTCTGAAGTCAAAGTTGTTTGTTAAAAATGTTCAGGAGAAAATTGATTAGATTAAGTCAGCTGTCAATTCCCAGTTAACACTAAGTCATGAGGAGTAACCAAAAGCTTGTAATTAGCCTGTGTACTGCTGTGCCCATCCAGTCAAATAAAAATCAGGGATGGGATATTCCCAAACGTAAACAATGATAGCACCATACAAATGTCCTTTTCCCAACTTATTACTGGGGAGGGGAGCACTGGTATGGCTACAGTAGTTGTAGTCAATAAGAAATTCTTACTAATTTCAGCAATATACATATTTTTTGCCACCTTGAAAGAAAATGGCTACAAGTCAAATAGGAATGTTTCATAACAATGTTCTGTAGGGATATGATGTAATATTACTGATGGGGATCATAATTATCCTTACAGTGGCAGAGCATGTGATGTGTATGTAAAGCAGAGCAAAGCTAATCTTAAAAAAATGAATGGAAGAAGAGTAGTTGATTATTTGCATAAATTAATGCAATGCACACGCAAGATAGTGGAATAGACCTCAGGTAAACATACATGTGCCTGTAAAAGTTTCAAATGACTGAGTTATAAAAGTATAATAATAAAGTGGGTTTCATTGAAAATGCTTTCGTGTAAAACGATTAGAGCTGTTTGGGAAATTAAAGTAGCTGTTGTTGCAACAGAATAACGCTTGTTTAGTGATGTTTACAAAGGAAGTGGAAATCGAAGAAACTGTGAACTGTTTGCTGCGCTAAGGCTCGACAAAGATTATTATAAAGGCGATTGATTGAGGACGCTGAAAATATGCAATATTTGAATTAAGCCTTTATTGACAGCAGTTATAGTTGACATGTTATATGTTATATTGACATGTTGACAGTTATAGTTTACATGTCTTAAGTACGTTTGGTTGTGCCTGTTCACGAGATAACTTGTTGATAAAACTGCAAGTATGTGAAATGAACAAATGTTATCATATTTTGATTACGGACACCCGTTCTTTAAAGGCACAGAAAATCAGAAGGGTGGAATGGGGAAAAAAAAGGTAAAATTCTCATCTAAGCGAATAATTACCAAAATGAAAAGGCACCGCACGTCGGCGCAAAGTGAGTGTATGAATATTTTCACAACACAATTACCTGTATCACTTCAAACTAATAACACTTAAAAATCCAACCAGTCTTCAGACTCGCTGGAAAAGTATCTTACAGAACTAATCTCCTGCTTTGTCTGATAACTATCGCTGTTTTTGACAATTCTGAAGGCGAGGGCGACTGAAGAACCAAGATCGCGCTTCGTAACTGGACGGCCAGCCTAAGTCGGCAAACAGCACACAACTCCAAACAAAATGACTCCCTTCTACCGCTTTTTGTTAAGACGTGGTTTTAGTACTAAAAACCCATTCAAAGGATCAAATTTAACAAACAAGGAGAAGTATCATGCATATTTTCTAACTTAAAACCACGCAAAAAGCCGATGTCTTCATCGAACTCAGTCTACAAACATATGGAAGCGCTTGGCAGCCTAAAGTTGATGACCACTGACCAGTTACTGTGACGTCGCGAAAACTTATTTCCGCGGTGTCCTTCTAATTCAGCTTTTGAGGTGGCTGAATAAAGTTTTTGCGCGCGCTTTTGCTGATGCAATTCAGCGCGCGCACAAGGATTGCAAAAAACAAACATGCCGTCAATGGAGCCGGGTCATTTTGTTTACTCAACACGTACCCGCACTATATGTGCTATTTCCCCCTATAGTTGACGCAGTGTATTGAGGGCTTCAATCTGTTATTACAAGGATATGTTAGGAAAGTTAACGGTGCAAAGAACCCGGCAATTCTTAGCTTTTCGTCGTTACCGAAAGAACCCAGTTAAATGCAGCGCATGCGGAGTAAGTAAAAATATTGCGATTGAATGGAAAATTGCTCTCTCAGAAATATGTCTATTTCTTGAGAACCACTCATTAGAATTTCACGAAATCTGGCACGAAATTACTTTTGGAAATAAATAACCGGAGTATTGAAAAAAAATTGATTTTAAACAAAGGAAATTCTAGAAATTCGAGTGAACCTTGTTAGCAAAATGGTGTTAACTTGTGAGTATCGTTACAAGCTCGTTGCGTGCAAATTATAAAGAAAATCTAATGACTAGATTTTCTACAAAGAAACAAAACCGATTTTAATTGCCTGTTTATCTCTATTCAGGTCGCCATGGCAACGGCACATACGTCAGCTTAACTATCAAAAAAACAAAGTTTGTGTTATTAACTTGCTTGCTGCCAGTTTTGGCGACCGAGAGATCAAGGGTTTTAGAGAAAATGGTGAAAGAAACAAAGGTATCAAAAACTGTGTTTAGCCACCATAATTGAATCTATCCACGGGCTGAAGGATTAGATTCTTGTGAATGGAGGCTTCAAAAGAATCCCAGAATTCTTGCCATTTCAAAATGTTCAAAGTTTTGAAGTTCCAGTTTGGGAAGCTTGAGTTGGAGTGTGGCGGGTAATTGGGACACCAAATAGTTTGTCCAATTCAAGACGTTTCTTTTCCATTTCTGCCTTCATTTTAAGTTCTATATCTGTTTTTTTTTTTTAGCTTCATGTCCTTTTCAATTTGGGCCATCTTCCTTTTAGCTTCCAATTCCACTTCCAGTTTCTTTAGCTCATATTCACGTGGTATGTCTATTTCATTCTGTTTCAACATTTCTAATTCCAATTTCATTTTTCCATTTGAATCTCTTTCCCTTGATTCAATTTTTCCAGGTGAATGTCCCTCTCTTGTTGGAGTTTTTCCATTTGAAGTTCCCTTTGCTGAACTCTTTCCCGCAGTTTTTCCTCCTCAGGTGTCTTCTGTTTTTGTTTAGTAATTTTTGCCAGAAGTATTTTAAGATCGCAAATGGCTTCGTCACCATCAAGTGCGAGAATGCGGAACTGTTCCATTTCATCTTCCAGTCGTTGAGTTTTGGCTACGTCGTTTTTAGATGCCTCTTGTAGCTGTTCCAGTATATCTTTGTAAGATTTGAGGTTTCTCTCCACCTTGAGAAGTAATTCATTGACTTTGACCACTTTCATCTAAAGTAACTTGTTGTCGGGGGAAGGTTTGACTTTATTTAGTTCTATCCTTCACTCCCCCAGTCGCTTCCTCGTCGGACCTAAACGGTGACGAATACATCCGCTCATTTTCTACATTCAAAAGGTTGCCAACCTCGGTAACCTCACTCTGCTACCACTTGTCGCCGAGGATTGTAGTGTGTTTGATTATTTTCGGTAATGAATAATTAATAGCAAGTTCAAGGAGTGAGTTCGATTGAAAATATATTGTTCGATTTTGTCCGATTTGTTACGCCGGAACTAAATTGATTCGTGACAAGTTTGATAACTGACAATGTTCGGCAGGAGAAAGTCCATCTATTTCACAGCAGTAGCATCGGACAGCTGCAAATGGCTCTTTCTCTCTATATAAGCAGAAAGTAAAACATCTTTTAAAAAAAGTCTTCCTTTGGCAAGTGTTTGGTTTTGCCTTGTATCAGTTCGTCGATTTAAGATTCAGCTAAAGGCTCTCTTCTTGATCTGAAAATGTCTTCTTGAATAAAGTAAACGTCAGGTCCCCGTTCTTCAAAGGGCGGATAACGCTATCCACCGGATAAATTGCCACTCAACAGATACGTGCGAAGAAAACGTACTGTGCTATCCACCGGACTTATTCAGTGGATAGTGTTATCCAGCCTTTGAACAACTGGGGGCCAGCGTGCTAATCCTTCTCATTACTAATTTTCTGTACCTTTTTTAAAGGGGATGCTCAAACCGGGAAAAGAGGCTCGGTACTTACCGCGGTGGGTTCAAGTGTGGGTACCGTTGCCCTTATCATCGTTTTAGCTGTCGTTGCCCTTATGTTATGGTAATTATAAAAACTAAAATTCTTTTATTTATTACCTTAATTGGTCTTATTACAATTTTCTGTAAGGATGGCTGAGGATGTACACTTTTATGAAGAGAATTGCGTCGATTATCAGTCTGCTACTTTCACCTCATCCTGAAAATAAAGCCCGTAAAATAGTTTATGGGTATAATTGTTATTCGTGGTTCCTTTTCTGGATTGAATATATGAATGGGAATATATGAAAATCATATATTTTATGTGAACTGCAGGTTAAGAAATGAACATCAAAGTGATCTTCGCAGTAATGAACACAAATTGAGCAGTAGTGAAAATATGGCCTGAAAAAATTTCAGGCCTGTACCGGATTTGATTGTATGACCTCTGCGATATCGGTGCAGTGCTGTAGCAACTGAGCTAACGAGCCACCTGAGAGGTAGTCATTGCAATGGTTCGTGATTAATTTTTTTTTACTACTGCTCAAGTAGTTCACATAAATGATTTTCATATATCTACAATCATATTCACGGTATTTTATTAATCACTTCCCGGGCTCATTACGAACCATCATAATGACCAGTTCCAAGTTGGTTTGTTAGCTGCTCAAGTAGTGTTCATTATTGCGAAGATCGCTTTGATATTAATGTTTGAATACAGAGTAGAATCGGATCATTGAATACAATCTCGCATTCTGATTGGTTAACGAAGCGAGGTATTTAGCGTGGAATCGCATCATTAAATACAATCTCGCAGTCTGATTGGTTAACGAAGCGAGGTATTTAGCGTAGAGTTACGAGTTGAAAACGAGGCTAAGTGAAATTGTTTCGCACGTACGTAAGCATAACAACTATCGTCAAATCGTTACAAAGTTTGGTTTCTGAGTCAATTTAAAATGTTTTAAAAACCATTGTCACCTTTTAAAGAACTAGAAACAAGAAAGCGTTTCTCAAAGTGAGCCTGAGTTCTTCCTAAAGTTCTTCCATGTTTTGAACTGAACTATAAATTCTTGGAGAGGCACGAAAAACCTCTTTCGCTCGCGACAACGCGAAAGCGAGAAAATCCTGTGAACACGGCCCAGGAAAAACAATCTCCGAGCTAACAGGTCACGCCAACCCGGGTTCAATATCCACCTACAGCCATAATCTTTTAGAAAAACAACGAAGGATGTCAAGCAAGTTGGCTGGGTTTTCAGCATCCCCGGCGACCCAGGGGCTAAGGGGATCTAATTAAAACAAACGAGATTATTCCTGGCTTTCGAATTTGTTTTCCAAAATAAGTTTACATTAGCGTTTTCATTCCTACTCTCATAGACTCTATTAGCCAAAGTCAGTACATGTAATGTTACATCCTCGGAGACCCAGGGGCTGTGAGTCGATTTCAAGTTAGAGCAGAAGAGCCCCTGGGGACATTGTCTTACAAGACTAGTTCCAAACGGTCGCAGTCGTTCTGGCATCTGATTTGTGCCAGAAAATCTTTGTGTTTTTCTTCCCAATCAGAGTGAAGTGTGCTTTGGAGTCCTTTCATGTGTTTTAACACGGACATATCCAAGAAGCTCAGTTGGTCGCCATGTAATTTTGGGCCGTGCGACGGAGCCTTACTCGAAGTGAAAAGTTTCAGTCTCAGCACACAGTGAAATCGATCAGACTGTCGGCAAAAATCATACCGGAAATTATACTGAATACTTTCGCAGGCATCACAAGAGAACGTGTTTAATAGTTTGCGAGGTTCGTATAAAGCACAATGGTTGCAGGCGTTAATATGTCGCTTTAAACGTTAAACGAGATGTAAGCTTGAATCTTTCAAGATTTTTTGTATGATTTGCTCTTACTGAAACTTTGCCAATCCCGTGAAGTTATTTCGTCGCACGGGCCACGCAATATGAGAGGCCAAACCATTCAAAAGTGGTATGAAATCACGATTGATGATTGAGATTATCGATTGGGGATCGAGAACAACGATCGCTATGGTTGAGAATCACAATTGGTGATCGAGAATGAAGATCGCTATGATTGAGATTAACGATTGTTGATTGAGAATGACGATCGCTATGGTCCAAAACACGATTGATGATTGAAAAAACAGATTGGGGATCGAGAATACCGATCGCTATGGTCCAGAATGTGGCGATCGAGAATATCGACCAATGGGTTGAGAATATCGATTGGTCATATTGGCGAGGGATAAAAAAACAACGACTTACATGAGCAGTAAAGCCCAGTTAACTCTCAGCAATCAAAATGGCGGCCGCCCATGACCTAGATTGTCAAGATTTAGAGGAGTTTCTGGACTCTATGAGGCAGTGCTTCGATGAGGTGGAGAAAGAGCTCAACGATGAACGTAATTCTATTCTTTTAGACTATTTAGAGAGTAGGCTAGAGGATCATTTCCAAGTTGTTCATGCAATAGCAATTGTAATACAGAGTGCCAGTGATTCACGCAGTGATGAACTGAAGCAACTCGTGGAAGACCTGCTCTCGGTTTCACAAAGCTTGTTGCAGGAAATCCACACCACTAAGATTCAGAGAGAAATAAACGAAAGAAGTTCACCCGCTTGGGTTCCTAGTAGAGAAGCTAGAACAGGAGGGAGGCCCAGGTTTAGCATTACTAAAGAACAAATCGAAACTCTCACAGAAACAGGGATGAATTGGAAAGGAATAGCAGCTTTGCTTGGAATAAGCGAGAGTACCATGTACCGACGTAGACAAGAGTTTGGCCTTCATGAAAGCTTTGTGGAAATAACTGATGAAGAACTTTATACTGTCGTGATTAGATTTTTTTCAGTTTCATTTTTATTTACATTTGGCCTTGGCCAAATTTGTTAGAAACTGCTACAGTTTTCTTTGATTTATGATTGGCTTATTGCTCCCCCCACTGCAGTACATGTATGTCCTGTCCAGATTGTGAAAGGGAAGCAGGTTCCATGATTAAAATGTTTCATAAAGCTAAATGCACTAGATCTCTTCCTACCACAGACTGTTACTTGTAAATTTGGATGGGTTGAAATTGTTTGAGACAAGGCCAAGAAAAAGGAAGTTGGAAAAGTAGGAATTTGGGAATCTCTTTCTTCGTTTGTATTTTTTACATTTTGGAATTTTGGTTCATGACAATGTTCAAAGATATATGATGGCACGCGTATTTAATCATGTGCTTGAAAAGTTTACCAGAAACAAAAATAGAATATATAAATAAAAATAACAAAAACCATTCTGAATTCCACCATTCAAGCTTTTCCCACCTATCAGCATGGTAACGATTGAAAAGTCCAAGGTCCATATTGGGTTTGTTATAACGTTTCTTATTAACTTAAAACAAGAAAAGGAACTTTTCCATTTGTTCACAATTTTTCCAGTCCTGTGATTTTATACAGCAATGATGAACCAATATTGTTATTTGTCCTAATAAATTAATCAGAATATCAGGAATTTAGAATCATAATTATGAATTACATACAGTAATTTAATATACTGGTACATATTTGTTTAGTTTTGCAAGAAAGGTCGCAGGTAAATTGGTTTTTCCTTAAACACTCTGTTAACCTTTACTCCCTTTAGATCTTGTCCTGGTGCAAGAGAAGGTTTTACAAGAGTTGTGTGAATCGGCATAAGGATCTCAAAGTCCACGAGCGGTGGGATTTTTTCATCAAATGCTCTTCGTAGAGAAGCCTCAACTACACACGCGGACCGCTCTTTCTGCAATTGGAAACCGGAAATCACGAAACCGTTTTCCATCAACCACACTCGCTTCGTTTGCCTGGGAACCTTGTTTACATTAGGACCAGGTAGTAATATCACATCTCGCATTAATGATCCTTTGACAACGGACTTTCCTTTTCCTTTACCGCGTAAAGTATTGGAACTTGGGTGGAACTGCCTTCTAAATCTTCGCATATAAGAACGGCGGACGGAAGAGCTTTGATTTGATGTAGAAGCTTCTGATTGCTTTTCCGTGTCGCTGCCGAGGAGTGTGGAAAGTTCCGATGCTTTTTGTTGTAGTTCTTGTAGTATTCGCTTTCCCTTTCACACTTCCCTCATCACAAGATGAGTTCGACGCCACGCTTTCAAGTTCTTCGTGGCGCGAAAATTCATATACTACATCATGTAAGCTTTAGTTTTTTTATCCCTCGCCAATATGACCAATCGATATTCTCAACCCATTGGTCGATATTCTCGATCGCCACATTCTGGACCATAGCGATCGGTATTCTCGATCCCCAATATGTTTTTTCAATCATCAATCGTGTTTTGGACCATAGCGATCGTCATTCTCAATCACTAATCGTTAATCTCAATCATAGCGATCTTCATTCTCGATCACCATTCGTGATTCTCAACCATAGCGATTGTTGTTCTCGATCCCCAATCGATAATCTCAATCATCAATCGTGATTTCATACCACTTTTGAATGGTTTGACCTCCCATACACGCAGGTATGTCGAGCAACTGGCGCTTACGCTTACGTACGTAGCTTTCTGTGCGCGCCAAAATCTAATCTTCGCTTTGTAGCAAAGTCTTTCACAATATGGCCAAGATTACAGAGAACGTTAAGTTCGTGGACGACCTCCAGCAAGCGCTTACAGAAAGCTTAGCTGTGTTTCCGGTTAGCGAATTAAAATCTGAACAAAAACTTATCGAGAACATCGTGGGAAGGAGAGATGTTTTCGGACAGATACCGACGGGGTTTAGAAAGAGCTTAATCTTTCAACTGCTGCCTGGAGTGTTCAAATTCTTGAGCTCGAAAGGCCACGGATTCTCTTCTAGTCCCTTGGTCATTGTCATTTCACCTTTTTTGTCGATTGTTGAATACCAAGTTAAACACCTTGGATTAGTGGGAATCGATACTGCTTTCATTGGGGAAAACAAAACCAAAGACCTAGAAATATTGGATGCAAATGGCGGGTTTGCTTTATTGTAAATGTCAGCTTTGCGCCAGTTGCTCGACATACCTGCGTGGCCCGTGCGAAGAATTAACTTCACGCGATTGGCAAAGTTTCAGTAACAGCAAATTATACAAAAACTCTAGAAAGATTTAAGCTTACCTCTCGTCTAACGTTTAACGCCAGCAACCATTATGTTTTATACGAACCTCGCATACTTTTAAACACGTTCTCTTGTGATAACTGCGAAAGTATTCAGTATAATTTCCGGTAAGATTTTCGCGGACAATCTGATCGATTTCTCTTACATTGTGTACCGAGAATGAAACTTTTCAACTCGAGCAAAGCTTCGTCACACAGCCCAAATAAACATGGCAACTGAACTTCTTGTATATGTCCGTGTTAAAACACACGAAAGGACTCCAAAGCACACTTCACTCTGATTGGGCAGAAAAACACAAAGATTTTCTGGTACCAATCAGATGCCAGAACGACTGCGACAGAACTAGTCTTGTAAGACAATGTCCCCAGGGGCTCTTCCGCCCTAACTTGAAATCGACTCACAGCCCCTGGGTCTCCGAGGATGGGTTTTCAGTCGTACTAATACGACTGTCACAGCTGCCAACGCCAGCGGCGGTCCACGCACTGAAGCTTTGCGAGAAATTAATGTCAACAGCCTTGCACTTCCATCAGTAGTCGGCAATAACACAACAACAATGAATAACGGTAGTGATGGTCTAACAGCAAGAGTTCTAGGTGGACTGCTCACCAATGCATCGTGCAACAACTCTCCAGTGAACATTTCCATCAACTTTCTGTTGAATGCTCATCCCAACGATTCAGCTAATGGCAGTTGCCTGGAGTGAATTTCTACAAATAAAAAGATCAAAGTTTTTGGACTTTTCATGAAACACTTCTTTGTTTTTAAAGGAATAAAATATCAATACACATATTTACACTTGAAGGTACTCACCTTTTATTAATCGCAATGTTAAACTTTCAGTGCTTTCGCTTGCACACTTAATTTCTTTCCGTTTTGCCACCAAAGTGATAAAAGGTGTAAATTATTTTCCATCTCGAGCAAATTCAGTGGAAATTTAAAAAAAAGATGTTAAGAATAAACGGCTTGTAAATTCAGTGAAATACTACCATTATAATAATAATAATAATAATAATAATAAAATATTTATATAGCGCCTATCCTTTTCAGTGCTAAGCGCTTTACAATGCTACAAAAAAGACTAAAATCGTATACGAAGCTCATCACCTTAGTTGTGATTTGAGCACTCTCGCGTGGCAACATGTCTGCACTTGGTCCCACAAGTGTAGCGCCCAGGCAATGGTTTATTCCAGAGCTTGGCCCAGTGTCTGCACTGATGAGACCCACATAGGTCGAAACAGTGTGCACTGTCTGCAGGTATATATATATATATATATATATATATATATATATTATGAGAGGAAAAAAGGACGTAACTACATTTCCTGACAAGCCTGTTTCGTGAATCGCTTCACTCTTCAGGGGTTTATATATATATATATATATATATAACTAACTGCAGACAGTACTGTTTCGGCCTTCTGGGCCTCATCAGTGCAGTGCTAATGCTAGGATGGAGGAGAACCAATATGGTCACCCCAAACGATCCAACATTTGTGGTATCGTAATAACAAAATTTTGTAATAACAAAATTACAAAATGGAGAACCCAGGATAGTTCATAAACTTGCTTAAAAAGAAAGGTCTTCAATCTAGATTTGAACTTGTTTACATCGTCGATTGATCTAATGTCAGTAGGTAAATCGTTCCAAAGTATAGGGGCAACAACCATTATCCTTAAATAGTGTGAAGCTTGTTTAAAAAGTTTGAAACCGAATGTAAAAACGAAGTTCAAATAAAAGATGTCGAAGGTTCTAACGTGCACGACTGACCTTGCTTCCTATTCGCTAACGCAATGACAGTTCTGACAAGTTGACTTCAAATGGCTTTCTGGGACGCGCGCTCAGGATGAAAACAAACAATATTGCTGTTTTCTTGTTTCCTACTTTTATTCAATGATGCGATTCAAGGAAAATTCATTACCAGACTCGTGAATTCCACGTTAAATTGCACTTGAAAACCGATATCGTACGAATCGATTCGTGCGATATCGGTTTTCAAGTGCAATTTAACGCGGAATTCACGAGTCAGGTAATGAATTTTCCTAATGAATTTCACTTTGTCAGCCATGAATCATGCTATTTTATTATAAGGTAAGAATGTAATTACGTCAAGAAGTTTGTGAACGTTATTAATCTCTCTTCATTTTATTTTTTTTTTCTGTTTTTTGTTTTTTTTTTTCTTTATTTTATTTAGGAAAAGGCGAAAGAAACGCTATTTAAGAGGTACCAGAGATCACATCCAGATGACAGACGTAAAATGCAGCTGCTCTGGAGCAAACAGTGCTGTTGTGACTACTTCCACACTAAGATATCCAACGAAGCTATCTTACAGTTTTTCGTCTGAAAGTCAGTCTTCAAGTGCATCAACAAAATTCTTTGAAATGGACTCACGAGTCCGTCTTGAGGAAGATTCTCAAGTAGTTGGAGAACTTTTCCACATGGAACCTGAGTTATTGTCAAGTTTGCAACTACAAAGGAGGTTTCCGAAATGGAGCCTTGTGCTTTCATATCGTCACCAGTCTTAAGATACAGTAGTACTGACTTGCCACTGAGTTCAATGAGGGATTCTGCTGTTTGTTACCCCGGAGATCCACGAGCGCATTCATCATCGGCGCAGTGGTATGAAATGAAGCCATTATCTCCGCTTTCAGCACCTACATCGAGATTCAGTGATGGATTTCCACCCCCTGGCGCAGTAACGGATGTTACTTTTAGCTGCTGCAACGATTTAGACACTAGCCTTGGTGAGACAATGTCGTGTGAAAGGGAGCCCACAGCTGTAGCAACAGAAGACATAAAAGGAGAGACTTCCCCAAGTTCCGCTGAGGATACTCA